>NW_025959880.1:0-48767 GCF_023159225.1 Perognathus longimembris pacificus | reverse complement strand
ACTGAACAAAGTTCTGAGGTCGACCTTGTAAAGATAAGGATTCAGGTCTCTCTGCTGTTTACCTTTGCTCCTGCGCGCACTGCCCTTCTCTCCACATTTATGTGTTTCTTTGTTTGTCTATCTAATCTTTTGGGTTTTTATTTCTAATGAGGTCGACCAGTTGTCTATTTATTATTTTTTTTACTACGCATCAAGCTGCGCTGCTTGTCTTTGCTCCTGTGTGCTCACTCACTCTCGCCTTTTCCACTTATTTTTATTTTTTATTTATTTTTGATTTATTTTGTCAATTTAAAAAAAAATACGCATCGTGCTGTGCTGTTTGTGTTTGCTTGAGTGCATTCGCGCGCTCTCGCTTTCTCCACTTTACAATTTTTTTGTTATTATTTATCTATTCCTGAGAGTTTATCTTAAATTTTATTTGTTTATTTAAATGAAGTCGACCAGTTGCCTGCCCTTCCTTCCATTATCCGTCAGCGAGACAAAATGAACAACGTTCTGAGGTCGACCTTGTAAAGATAAGGATTCAGGTCTGTCTGCTGTTTACCTTTGCTCCTGCGCGCACTGCCCTTCTCTCCACATTTATGTGTTTCTTTGTTTGTCTATCTAATGTTTTGGGTTTTTATTTCTAATGAGGTCGACCAGTTGTCTATTTATTATTTTTTTTACTACGCATCAAGCTGCGTTGCTTGTCTTTGCTCCTGTGTGCTCGCGCACTCTCGCCTTTTCCACTTATTTTTATTTTTGATTTATTTTTGATTTATTTTGTCAATTTAAAGAAAATACGCATCGTGCTGTGCTGTTTGTTTTTGCTTGAGTGCATTCGCGCACTCTCGCTTTCTCCACTTTACAATTTTTTTGTTATTATTTATCTATTCCTGAGAGTTTATCTTATTTTTTATTTGTTTATTAAAATGAAGTCGACCATTTGCCTGCCCTTCCTTCCATTATCCGTCACCTAGACAAACTGAACAAAGTTCTGAGGTCGACCTTGTAAAGATAAGGATTCAGGTCTGTCTGCTGTTTACCTTTGCTCCTGCGCGCACTGCCCTTCTCTCCACATTTATGTGTTTGTTTGTTTGTCTATCTAATGTTTTGTGTTTTTATTTCTAATGAGGTCGACCAGTTGTCTATTTATTATTTTTTTTACTACGCATCAAGCTGTGCTGCTTGTCTTTGCTCCTGTGTGCTCGCGCACTCTCGCCTTTTCCACTTATTTTTATTTTTGATTTATTTTGATTTATTTTGTCAATTTTAAAAAAAAATACGCATCGTGCTGTGCTGTTTGTGTTTGCTTGAGTGCATTCACGCGCTCTCGCTTTCTCCACTTTACAATATTTTTGTTATTATTTATCTATTCCTGAGAGTTTATCTTATTTTTTATTTGTTTATTTAAATGAAGTCGACCAGTTGCCTGCCCGTCCTTCAATTATCCGTCACCGAGACAAACTGAACAAAGTTCTGAGGTCGACCTTGTAAAGATAAGGATTCAGGTCTCTCTGCTGTTTACCTTTGCTCCTGCGCGCACTGCCCTTCTCTCCACATTTATGTGTTTCTTTGTTTGTCTATCTAATCTTTTGGGTTTTTATTTCTAATGAGGTCGACCAGTTGTCTATTTTATTATTTTTTTTTACTACGCATCAAGCTGCGCTGCTTGTCTTTGCTCCTGTGTGCTCGCGCACTCTCGCCTTTTCCACTTATTTTTATTTTTTATTTATTTTTTATTTATTTTGTCAATTTAAAAAAAAATACGCATCGTGCTGTGCTGTTTGTGTTTGCTTGAGTGCATTCGCGCGCTCTCGCTTTCTCCACTTTACAATTTTTTTGTTATTATTTATCTATTCCTGAGAGTTTATCTTAAATTTTATTTGTTTATTTAAATGAAGTCGACCAGTTGCCTGCCCTTCCTTCCATTATCCGTCACCGAGACAAAATGAACAACGTTCTGAGGTCGACCTTGTAAAGATAAGGATTCAGGTCTGTCTGCTGTTTACCTTTGCTCCTGCGCGCACTGCCCTTCTCTCCACATTTATGTGTTTCTTTGTTTGTCTATCTAATCTTGTGGGTTTTTATTTCTAATGAGGTCGACCAGTTGTCTATTTATTATTTTTTTTACTACGCATCAAGCTGCGTTGCTTGTCTTTGCTCCTGTGTGCTCGCGCACTCTCGCCTTTTCCACTTATTTTTATTTTTGATTTATTTTTGATTTATTTTGTCAATTTAAAGAAAATACGCATCGTGCTGTGCTGTTTGTTTTTGCTTGAGTGCATTCGCGCACTCTCGCTTTCTCCACTTTACAATTTTTTTGTTATTATTTATCTATTCCTTAGAGTTTATCTTATTTTTTATTTGTTTATTAAAATGAAGTCGACCAGTTGACTGCCCTTCCTTCCATTATCCGTCACCGAGACAAACTGAACAAAGTTCTGAGGTCGACCTTGTAAAGATAAGGATTCAGGTCTGTCTGCTGTTTACCTTTGCTCCTGCCCGCACTGCCCTTCTCTCAACATTTATGTGTTTGTTTGTTTGTCTATCTAATCTTTTGGGTTTTTATTTCTAATGAGGTCGACCAGTTGTCTATTTATTATTTTTTTTACTACGCATCAAGCTGCGCTGCTTGTCTTTGCTCCTGTGTGCTCGCGCACTCTCGCCTGTTCCACTTATTTTTATTTTTGATTTTTTTTGATTTATTTTGTCAATTTAAAAAAAAAAAACGCATCGTGCTGTGCTGTTTGTGTTTGCTTGAGTGCATTCGCGCGCTCTCTCTTTCTCCACTTTACAATTTTTTTGTTATTATTTATCTATTCCGGAGAGTTTATCTTATTTTTTATTTGTTTATTTAAATGAAGTCGACCAGTTGCCTGCCCTTCCTTCCATTATCCGTCACCGAGACAAACTGAACAAAGTTCTGAGGTCGACCTTGTAAAGATAAGGATTCAGGTCTGTCTGCTGTTTACCTTTGCTCCTGCGCGCACTGCCCTTATCTCCACATTTATGTGTTTGTTTGTTTGTCTATCTAATCTTTTGTGTTTTTATTTCTAATGAGGTCGACCAGTTGTCTATTTATTATTTTTTTTACTACGCATCAAGCTGTGCTGCTTGTCTTTGCTCCTGTGTGCTCCCGCACTCTCGCCTTTTCCACTTATTTTTATTTTTGGTTTATTTTGATTTATTTTGTCAATTTTAAAAAAAATACGCACCGTGCTGTGCTGTTTGTGTTTGCTTGAGTGCATTCACGCGCTCTCGCTTTCTCCACTTTACAATATTTTTGTTATTATTTATCTATTCCTGAGAGTTTATCTTATTTTTTATTTGTTTATTTAAATGAAGTCGACCAGTTGCCTGCCCGTCCTTCCATTATCCGTCACCGAGACAAACTGAACAAAGTTCTGAGGTCGACCTTGTAAAGATAAGGATTCAGGTCTGTCTGCTGTTTACCTTTGCTCCTGCGCGCACTGCCCTTCTCTCCACATTTATGTGTTTGTTTGTTTGTCTATCTAATCTTTTGTGTTTTTATTTCTAATGAGGTCGACCAGTTGTCTATTTATTATTTTTTTTACTACGCATCAAGCTGTGCTGCTTGTCTTTGCTCCTGTGTGCTCGCGCACTCTCGCCTTTTCCACTTATTTTTATTTTGATTTATTTTGATTTATTTTGTCAATTTTAAAAAAAAATACGCATCGTGCTGTGCTGTTTGTGTTTGCTTGAGTGCATTCACGCGCTCTTGCTTTCTCCACTTTACAATATTTTTGTTATTATTTATCTATTCCTGAGAGTTTATCTTATTTTTTATTTGTTTATTTAAATGGAGTCGACCAGTTGACTGCCCGTCCTTCCATTATCCGTCACCGAGACAAACTGAACAAAGTTCTGAGGTCGACCTTGTAAAGATAAGGATTCAGGTCTCTCTGCTGTTTACCTTTGCTCCTGCGCGCACTGCCCTTCTCTCCACATTTATGTGTTTCTTTGTTTGTCTATCTAATCTTTTGGGTTTTTATTTCTAATGAGGTCGACCAGTTGTCTATTTATTATTTTTTTTACTACGCATCAAGCTGCGCTGCTTGTCTTTGCTCCTGTGTGCTCACTCACTCTCGCCTTTTCCACTTATTTTTATTTTTTATTTATTTTTGATTTATTTTGTCAATTTAAAAAAAATACGCATCGTGCTGTGCTGTTTGTGTTTGCTTGAGTGCATTCGCGCGCTCTCGCTTTCTCCACTTTACAATTTTTTTGTTATTATTTATCTATTCCTGAGAGTTTATCTTAAATTTTATTTGTTTATTTAAATGAAGTCGACCAGTTGCCTGCCCTTCCTTCCATTATCCGTCAGCGAGACAAAATGAACAACGTTCTGAGGTCGACCTTGTAAAGATAAGGATTCAGGTCTGTCTGCTGTTTACCTTTGCTCCTGCGCGCACTGCCCTTCTCTCCACATTTATGTGTTTCTTTGTTTGTCTATCTAATGTTTTGGGTTTTTATTTCTAATGAGGTCGACCAGTTGTCTATTTATTATTTTTTTTACTACGCATCAAGCTGCGTTGCTTGTCTTTGCTCCTGTGTGCTCGCGCACTCTCGCCTTTTCCACTTATTTTTATTTTTGATTTATTTTTGATTTATTTTGTCAATTTAAAGAAAATACGCATCGTGCTGTGCTGTTTGTTTTTGCTTGAGTGCATTCGCGCACTCTCGCTTTCTCCACTTTACAATTTTTTTGTTATTATTTATCTATTCCTTAGAGTTTATCTTATTTTTTATTTGTTTATTAAAATGAAGTCGACCAGTTGACTGCCCTTCCTTCCATTATCCGTCACCGAGACAAACTGAACAAAGTTCTGAGGTCGACCTTGTAAAGATAAGGATTCAGGTCTGTCTGCTGTTTACCTTTGCTCCTGCCCGCACTGCCCTTCTCTCAACATTTATGTGTTTGTTTGTTTGTCTATCTAATCTTTTGGGTTTTTATTTCTAATGAGGTCGACCAGTTGTCTATTTATTATTTTTTTTACTACGCATCAAGCTGCGCTGCTTGTCTTTGCTCCTGTGTGCTCGCGCACTCTCGCCTTTTCCACTTATTTTTATTTTTTATTTATTTTTGATTTATTTCGTCAATTAAAAAAAATACGCATCGTGCTGTGCTGTTTGTCTTTGCTTGAGTGCATTCGCGCGCTCTCGCTTTCTCCACTTTACAATTTTTTTGTTATTATTTATCTATTCCTGAGAGTTTATCTTATTTTTTATTTGTTTATTTAAATGAAGTCGACCAGTTGCCTGCCCTTCCTTCCATTATCCGTAACCGAGACAAACTGAACAAAGTTTTGAGGTCGACCTTGTAAAGATAAGGATTCAGGTCTGTCTGCTGTTTACCTTTGCTCCTGCGCGCACTGCCCTTCTCTCCACATTTATGTGTTTGTTTGTTTGTCTATCTAATCTTTTGGGTTTTCATTTCTAATGAGGTCGACCAGTTGTCTATTTATTATTTTTTTTACTACGCATCAAGCTGCGCTGCTTGTCTTTGCTCCTGTGTGCTCGCCCACTATCGCCTTTTCCACTTATTTTTATTTTTGATTTATTTTTGATTTATTTTGTCAATTTAAAAAAAAAATACGCATCGTGCTGTGCTGTTTGTGTTTGCTTGAGTGCATTCGCACGCTCTCGCTTTCTCCACTTTACAATTTTTTTGTTATTATTTATCTATTCCTGAGAGTTTATCTTATTTTTTATTTGTTTATTTAAATGAAGTCGACCAGTTGCCTGCCCGTCCTTCCATTATCCGTCACCGAGACAAACTGAACAAAGTTCTGAGTTCGACCTTGTAAAGATAAGGATTCAGGTCTCTCTGCTGTTTACCTTTGCTCCTGCGCGCACTGCCCTTCTCTCCACATTTATGTGTTTCTTTGTTTGTCTATCTAATCTTTTGGGTTTTTATTTCTAATGAGGTCGACCAGTTGTCTATTTATTATTTTTTTTACTACGCATCAAGCTGCGCTGCTTGTCTTTGCTCCTGTGTGCTCGCGCACTCTCGCCTTTTCCACTTATTTTTATTTTTTATTTATTTTTTATTTATTTTGTCAATTTAAAAAAAAATACGCATCGTGCTGTGCTGTTTGTGTTTGCTTGAGTGCATTCGCGCGCTCTCGCTTTCTCCACTTTACAATTTTTTTGTTATTATTTATCTATTCCTGAGAGTTTATCTTAAATTTTATTTGTTTATTTAAATGAAGTCGACCAGTTGCCTGCCCTTCCTTCCATTATCCGTCACCGAGACAAAATGAACAACGTTCTGAGGTCGACCTTGTAAAGATAAGGATTCAGGTCTGTCTGCTGTTTATCTTTGCTCCTGCGCGCACTGCCCTTCTCTCCACATTTATGTGTTTCTTTGTTTGTCTATCTAATCTTTTGGGTTTTTATTTCTAATGAGGTCGACCAGTTGTCTATTTATTATTTTTTTTACTACGCATCAAGCTGCGTTGCTTGTCTTTGCTCCTGTGTACTCGCGCACTCTCGCCTTTTCCACTTATTTTTATTTTTGATTCATTTTTGATTTATTTTGTCAATTTAAAGAAAATACGCATCGTGCTGTGCTGTTTGTTTTTGCTTGAGTGCATTCGCGCACTCTCGCATTCTCCACTTTACAATTTTTTTGTTATTATTTATCTATTCCTGAGAGTTTATCTTATTTTTTATTTGTTTATTAAAATGAAGTCGACCATTTGCCTGCCCTTCCTTCCATTATCCGTCACCGAGACAAACTGAACAAAGTTCTGAGGTCGACCTTGTAAAGATAAGGATTCAGGTCTGTCTGCTGTTTACCTTTGCTCCTGCCCGCACTGCCCTTCTCTCCACATTTATGTGTTTGTTTGTTTGTCTATCTAATCTTTTGTGTTTTTATTTCTAATGAGGTCGACCAGTTGTCTATTTATTATTTTTTTTACTACGCATCAAGCTGCGCTGCTTGTCTTTGCTCCTGTGTGCTCGCGCACTCTCGCCTTTTCCACTTATTTTTATTTTTTATTTATTTTTGATTTATTTCGTCAATTAAAAAAAATACGCATCGTGCTGTGCTGTTTGTCTTTGCTTGAGTGCATTCGCGCGCTCTCGCTTTCTCCACTTTACAATTTTTTTGTTATTATTTATCTATTCCTGAGAGTTTATCTTATTTTTTATTTGTTTATTTAAATGAAGTCGACCAGTTGCCTGCCCTTCCTTCCATTATCCGTAACCGAGACAAACTGAACAAAGTTTTGAGGTCGACCTTGTAAAGATAAGGATTCAGGTCTGTCTGCTGTTTACCTTTGCTCCTGCGCGCACTGCCCTTCTCTCCACATTTATGTGTTTGTTTGTTTGTCTATCTAATCTTTTGGGTTTTCATTTCTAATGAGGTCGACCAGTTGTCTATTTATTATTTTTTTTACTACGCATCAAGCTGCGCTGCTTGTCTTTGCTCCTGTGTGCTCGCCCACTATCGCCATTTCCACATATTTTTATTTTTGATTTATTTTTGATTTATTTTGTCAATTTAAAAAAAAATACGCATCGTGCTGTGCTGTTTGTGTTTGCTTGAGTGCATTCGCGCGCTCTCGCTTTCTCCACTTTACAATTTTTTTGTTATTATTTATCTATTCCTGAGAGTTTATCTTATTTTTTATTTGTTTATTTAAATGAAGTCGACCAGTTGCCTGCCCTTCCTTCCATTATCCTTCACCGAGACAAACTGAACAAAGTTCTGAGGTCGACCTTGTAAAGATAAGGATTCAGGTCTGTCTGCTGTTTACCTTTGCTCCTGCGCGCACTGCCCTTCTCTCCACATTTATGTGTTTCTTTGTTTGTCTATCAAATCTTTTGGGTTTTTATTTCTAATGAGGTCGACCAGTTGTCTATTTATTATTTTTTTTACTACGCATCAAGCTGCGTTGCTTGTCTTTGCTCCTGTGTGCTCACGCACTCTCGCCTTTTCCACTTATTTTTATTTTTGATTTATTTTTGATTTATTTTGTCAATTTAAAGAAAATACGCATCGTGCTGTGCTGTTTGTTTTTGCTTGAGTGCATTCGCGCACTCTCGCTTTCTCCACTTTACAATTTTTTTGTTATTATTTATCTATTCCTGAGAGTTTATCTTATTTTTTATTTGTTTATTAAAATGAAGTCGACCATTTGCCTGCCCTTCCTTCCATTATCCGTCACCGAGACAAACTGAACAAAGTTCTGAGGTCGACCTTGTAAAGATAAGGATTCAGGTCTGTCTGCTGTTTACCTTTGCTCCTGCCCGCACTGCCCTTCTCTCCACATTTATGTGTTTGTTTGTTTGTCTATCTAATCTTTTGGGTTTTTATTTCTAATGAGGTCGACCAGTTGTCTATTTATTATTTTTTTTACTACGCATCAAGCTGCGCTGCTTGTCTTTGCTCCTGTGTGCTCGCGCACTCTCGCCTTTTCCACTTATTTTTATTTTTTATTTATTTTTGATTTATTTCGTCAATTAAAAAAAAATACGCATCGTGCTGTGCTGTTTGTCTTTGCTTGAGTGCATTCGCGCGCTCTCGCTTTCTCCACTTTACAATTTTTTTGTTATTATTTATCTATTCCTGAGAGTTTATCTTATTTTTTATTTGTTTATTTAAATGAAGTCGACCAGTTGCCTGCCCTTCCTTCCATTATCCGTAACCGAGACAAACTGAACAAAGTTTTGAGGTCGACCTTGTAAAGATAAGGATTCAGGTCTGTCTGCTGTTTACCTTTGCTCCTGCGCGCACTGCCCTTCTCTCCACATTTATGTGTTTCTTTGTTTGTCTATCTAATCTTTTGGGTTTTTATTTCTAATGAGGTCGACCAGTTGTCTATTTATTATTTTTTTTACTACGCATCAAGCTGTGCTGCTTGTCTTTGCTCCTGTGTGCTCGCGCACTCTCGCCTTTTCCACTTATTTTTATTTTTGATTTATTTTGATTTATTTTGTCAATTTTAAAAAAAATACGCATCGTGCTGTGCTGTTTGTGTTTGCTTGAGTGCATTCACGCGCTCTCGCTTTCTCCACTTTACAATATTTTTGTTATTATTTATCTATTCCTGAGAGTTTATCTTATTTTTTATTTGTTTATTTAAATGAAGTCGACCAGTTGCCTGCCCGTCCTTCCATTATCCGTCACCGAGACAAACTGAACAAAGTTCTGAGGTCGACCTTGTAAAGATAAGGATTCAGGTCTCTCTGCTGTTTACCTTTGCTCCTGCGCGCACTGCCCTTCTCTCCACATTTATGTGTTTGTTTGTTTGTCTATCTAATCTTTTGGGTTTTCATTTCTAATGAGGTCGACCAGTTGTCTATTTATTATTTTTTTTACTACGCATCAAGCTGCGCTGCTTGTCTTTGCTCCTGTGTGCTCGCCCACTATCGCCATTTCCACATATTTTTATTTTTGATTTATTTTTGATTTATTTTGTCAATTTAAAAAAAAATACGCATCGTGCTGTGCTGTTTGTGTTTGCTTGAGTGCATTCGCGCGCTCTCGCTTTCTCCACTTTACAATTTTTTTGTTATTATTTATCTATTCCTGAGAGTTTATCTTATTTTTTATTTGTTTATTTAAATGAAGTCGACCAGTTGCCTGCCCTTCCTTCCATTATCCTTCACCGAGACAAACTGAACAAAGTTCTGAGGTCGACCTTGTAAAGATAAGGATTCAGGTCTGTCTGCTGTTTACCTTTGCTCCTGCGCGCACTGCCCTTCTCTCCACATTTATGTGTTTCTTTGTTTGTCTATCAAATCTTTTGGGTTTTTATTTCTAATGAGGTCGACCAGTTGTCTATTTATTATTTTTTTTACTACGCATCAAGCTGCGTTGCTTGTCTTTGCTCCTGTGTGCTCACGCACTCTCGCCTTTTCCACTTATTTTTATTTTTGATTTATTTTTGATTTATTTTGTCAATTTAAAGAAAATACGCATCGTGCTGTGCTGTTTGTTTTTGCTTGAGTGCATTCGCGCACTCTCGCTTTCTCCACTTTACAATTTTTTTGTTATTATTTATCTATTCCTGAGAGTTTATCTTATTTTTTATTTGTTTATTAAAATGAAGTCGACCATTTGCCTGCCCTTCCTTCCATTATCCGTCACCGAGACAAACTGAACAAAGTTCTGAGGTCGACCTTGTAAAGATAAGGATTCAGGTCTGTCTGCTGTTTACCTTTGCTCCTGCCCGCACTGCCCTTCTCTCCACATTTATGTGTTTGTTTGTTTGTCTATCTAATCTTTTGGGTTTTTATTTCTAATGAGGTCGACCAGTTGTCTATTTATTATTTTTTTTACTACGCATCAAGCTGCGCTGCTTGTCTTTGCTCCTGTGTGCTCGCGCACTCTCGCCTTTTCCACTTATTTTTATTTTTTATTTATTTTTGATTTATTTCGTCAATTAAAAAAAAATACGCATCGTGCTGTGCTGTTTGTCTTTGCTTGAGTGCATTCGCGCGCTCTCGCTTTCTCCACTTTACAATTTTTTTGTTATTATTTATCTATTCCTGAGAGTTTATCTTATTTTTTATTTGTTTATTTAAATGAAGTCGACCAGTTGCCTGCCCTTCCTTCCATTATCCGTAACCGAGACAAACTGAACAAAGTTTTGAGGTCGACCTTGTAAAGATAAGGATTCAGGTCTGTCTGCTGTTTACCTTTGCTCCTGCGCGCACTGCCCTTCTCTCCACATTTATGTGTTTCTTTGTTTGTCTATCTAATCTTTTGGGTTTTTATTTCTAATGAGGTCGACCAGTTGTCTATTTATTATTTTTTTTACTACGCATCAAGCTGTGCTGCTTGTCTTTGCTCCTGTGTGCTCGCGCACTCTCGCCTTTTCCACTTATTTTTATTTTTGATTTATTTTGATTTATTTTGTCAATTTTAAAAAAAATACGCATCGTGCTGTGCTGTTTGTGTTTGCTTGAGTGCATTCACGCGCTCTCGCTTTCTCCACTTTACAATATTTTTGTTATTATTTATCTATTCCTGAGAGTTTATCTTATTTTTTATTTGTTTATTTAAATGAAGTCGACCAGTTGCCTGCCCGTCCTTCCATTATCCGTCACCGAGACAAACTGAACAAAGTTCTGAGGTCGACCTTGTAAAGATAAGGATTCAGGTCTCTCTGCTGTTTACCTTTGCTCCTGCGCGCACTGCCCTTCTCTCCACATTTATGTGTTTCTTTGTTTGTCTATCTAATCTTTTGGGTTTTTATTTCTAATGAGGTCGACCAGTTGTCTATTTATTATTTTTTTTACTACGCATCAAGCTGCGCTGCTTGTCTTTGCTCCTGTGTGCTCGCGCACTCTCGCCTTTTCCACTTATTTTTATTTTTGATTTATTTTTGATTTATTTTGTCAATTTAAAAAAAAATACGCATCGTGCTGTGCTGTTTGTGTTTGCTTGAGTGCATTCGCGCGCTCTCGCTTTCTCCACTTTACAATTTTTTTGTTATTATTTATCTATTCCTGAGAGTTTATCTTAAATTTTATTTGTTTATTTAAATGAAGTCGACCAGTTGCCTGCCCTTCCTTCCATTATCCGTCACCGAGACAAAATGAACAACGTTGTGAGGTCGACCTTGTAAAGATAAGGATTCAGGTCTGTCTGCTGTTTATCTTTGCTCCTGCGCGCACTGCCCTTCTCTCCACATTTATGTGTTTCTTTGTTTGTCTATCTAATCTTTTGGGTTTTTATTTCTAATGAGGTCGACCAGTTGTCTATTTATTATTTTTTTTACTACGCATCAAGCTGCGCTGCTTGTCTTTGCTCCTGTGTGCTCGCCCACTATCGCCTTTTCCACTTATTTTTATTTTTGATTTATTTTTGATTTAGTTTGTCAATTTAAAAAAAAATACGCATCGTGCTGTGCTGTTTGTGTTTGCTTGAGTGCATTCGCGCGCTCTCGCTTTCTCCACTTTACAATTTTTTTGTTATTATTTATCTATTCCTGAGAGTTTATCTTATTTTTTATTTGTTTATTTAAATGAAGTCGACCAGTTGCCTGCCCTTCCTTCCATTATCCTTCACCGAGACAAACTGAACAAAGTTCTGAGGTCGACCTTGTAAAGATAAGGATTCAGGTCTGTCTGCTGTTTACCTTTGCTCCTGCGCGCACTGCCCTTCTCTCCACATTTATGTGTTTCTTTGTTTGTCTATCTAATCTTTTGGGTTTTTATTTCTAATGAGGTCGACCAGTTGTCTATTTATTATTTTTTTTACTACGCATCAAGCTGCGCTGCTTGTCTTTGCTCCTGTGTGCTCGCGCACTCTCGCCTTTTCCACTTATTTTTATTTTTTATTTATTTTTGATTTATTTTGTCAATTTAAAAAAAAATACGCATCGTGCTGTGCTGTTTGTGTTTGCTTGAGTGCATTCGCGCGCTCTCGATTTCTCCACTTTACAATTTTTTTGTTATTATTTATCTATTCCTGAGAGTTTATCTTAAATTTTATTTGTTTATTTAAATGAAGTCGACCAGTTGCCTGCCCTTCCTTCCATTATCCGTCACCGAGACAAAATGAACAACGTTCTGAGGTCGACCTTGTAAAGATAAGGATTCAGGTCTGTCTGCTGTTTACCTTTGCTCCTGCGCGCACTGCCCTTCTCTCCACATTTATGTGTTTCTTTGTTTGTCTATCTAATCTTTTGGGTTTTTATTTCTAATGAGGTCGACCAGTTGTCTATTTATTATTTTTTTTACTACGCATCAAGCTGCGTTGCTTGTCTTTTCTCCTGTGTGCTCGCGCACTCTCGCCTTTTCCACTTATTTTTATTTTTGATTTATTTTTGATTTATTTTGTCAATTTAAAGAAAATAGGCATCGTGCTGTGCTGTTTGTTTTTGCTTGAGTGCATTCGCGCACTCTCGCTTTCTCCACTTTACAATTTTTTTGTTATTATTTATCTATTCCTGAGAGTTTATCTTATTTTTTATTTGTTTATTAAAATGAAGTCGACCATTTGCCTGCCCTTGCTTCCATTATCCGTCACCGAGACAAACTGAACAAAGTTCTGAGGTCCACCTTGTAAAGATAAGGATTCAGGTCTGTCTGCTGTTTACCTTTGCTCCTGCCCGCACTGCCCTTCTCTCCACATTTATGTGTTTGTTTGTTTGTCTATCTAATCTTTTGGGTTTTTATTTCTAATGAGGTCGACCAGTTGTCTATTTATTATTTTTTTTACTACGCATCAAGCTGCGCTGCTTGTCTTTGCTCCTGTGTGCTCGCGCACTCTCGCCTTTTCCACTTATTTTTATTTTTGATTTATTTTGATTTATTTTGTCAATTTTAAAAAAAAATACGCATCGTGCTGTGCTGTTTGTGTTTGCTTGAGTGCATTCACGCGCTCTCGCTTTCTCCACTTTACAATATTTTTGTTATTATTTATCTATTCCTGAGAGTTTATCTTATTTTTTATTTGTTTATTTAAATGAAGTCGACCAGTTGCCTGCCCGTCCTTCCATTATCCGTCACCGAGACAAACTGAACAAAGTTCTGAGGTCGACCTTGTAAAGATAAGGATTCAGGTCTCTCTGCTGTTTACCTTTGCTCCTGCGCGCACTGCCCTTCTCTCCACATTTATGTGTTTCTTTGTTTGTCTATCTAATCTTTTGGGTTTTTATTTCTAATGAGGTCGACCAGTTGTCTATTTATTATTTTTTTTACTACGCATCAAGCTGCGCTGCTTGTCTTTGCTCCTGTGTGCTCGCGCACTCTCGCCTTTTCCACTTATTTTTATTTTTTATTTATTTTTGATTTATTTTGTCAATTTAAAAAAAAATACGCATCGTGCTGTGCTGTTTGTGTTTGCTTGAGTGCATTCGCGCGCTCTCGCTTTCTCCACTTTACAATTTTTTTGTTATTATTTATCTATTCCTGAGAGTTTATCTTAAATTTTATTTGTTTATTTAAATGAAGTCGACCAGTTGCCTGCCCTTCCTTCCATTATCCGTCACCGAGACAAAATGAACAACGTTCTGAGGTCGACCTTGTAAAGATAAGGATTCAGGTCTGTCTGCTGTTTACCTTTGCTCCTGCGCGCACTGCCCTTCTCTCCACATTTATGTGTTTCTTTGTTTGTCTATCTAATCTTTTGGGTTTTTATTTCTAATGAGGTCGACCAGTTGTCTATTTATTATTTTTTTTACTACGCATCAAGCTGCGCTGCTTGTCTTTGCTCCTGTGTGCTCGCGCACTCTCGCCTTTTCCACTTATTTTTATTTTTTATTTATTTTTGATTTATTTTGTCAATTTAAAAAAAAATACGCATCGTGCTGTGCTGTTTGTGTTTGCTTGAGTGTATTCGCGCGCTCTCGCTTTCTCCACTTTACAATTTTTTTTGTTATTATTTATCTATTCCTGAGAGTTTATCTTAAATTTTATTTGTTTATTTAAATGAAGTCGACCAGTTGCCTGCCCTTCCTTCCATTATCCGTCACCGAGACAAAATGAACAAAGTTCTGGGGTCGACCTTGTAAAGATAAGGATTCAGGTCTGTCTGCTGTTTACCTTTGCTCCTGCGCGCACTGCCCTTCTCTCCACATTTATGTGTTTCTTTGTTTGTCTATCTAATCTTTTGGGTTTTTATTTCTAATGAGGTCGACCAGTTGTCTATTTATTATTTTTTTTACTATGCATCAAGCTGCGTTGCTTGTCTTTGCTCCTGTGTGCTCGCGCACACTCGCCTTTCCACTTATTTTTATTTTTGATTTATTTTTGATTTATTTTGTCAATTTAAAAAAAATACGCATCGTGCTGTGCTGTTTGTTTTTGCTTGAGTGGATTTGCGCACTCTCGCTTTCTCCACTTTACAATTTTTTGTTATTATTTATCTATTCCTGAGAGTTTATCTTATTTTTTATTTGTTTATTAAAATGAAGTCGACCAGTTGCCTGCCCTTCCTTCCATTATCCGTCACCAAGACAAACTGAACAAAGTTCTGAGGTCGACCTTGTAAAGAAAAGGATTCAGGTCTGTCTACTGTTTAACTTTGCTCCTTTGCCCACAACCCTTCTCTCCATATTTATGTGTTTGTTTGTTTGTCTATCTAATCTTTTGGGTTTTTATTTCTAATGAGGTCGACCAGTTGTCTATTTATTATTTTTTTTTACTACGCATCATGCTGCGCCGCTTGTCTTTGCTCCTGTGTGCTCGCGCACTCTCGCCTTTTCCACTTATTTTTATTTTTTATTTATTTTTGATTTATTTCGTCACTTCAAAAAAATACGCATCGTGCTGTGCTGTTTGTCTTTGCTTGAGTGCATTCGCGCGCTCTCGCTTTCTCCACTTTACAATTTTTTGTTATTATTTATCTATTCCTGAGTGTTTATCTTATTTTTTATTTGTTTATTTAAATGAAGTCGACCAGTTGCCTGCCCTTCCTTCCATTATCCGTCACCGAGACAAAATGAACAACGTTCTGAGGTCGACCTTGTAAAGATAAGGATTCAGGTCTGTCTGCTGTTTACCTTTGCTCCTGCGCGCACTGCCCTTCTCTCCACATTTATGTGTTTCTTTGTTTGTCTATCTAATCTTTTGGGTTTTTATTTCTAATGAGGTCGACCAGTTGTCTATTTATTATTTTTTTTACTACGCATCAAGCTGCGTTGCTTTTCTTTGCTCCAGTGTGCTCGCGCACTCTCGCCTTTTCCACTTATTTTTATTTTTGATTTATTTTTGATTTATTTTGTCAATTTAAAGAAAATACGCATCGTGCTGTGCTGTTTGTTTTTGCTTGAGTGCATTCGCGCACTCTCGCTTTCTCCACTTTACAATTTTTTTGTTATTATTTATCTATTCCTGAGAGTTTATCTTATTTTTTATTTGTTTATTAAAATGAAGTCGACCATTTGCCTGCCCTTCCTTCCATTATCCGTCACCGAGACAAACTGAACAAAGTTCTGAGGTCGACCTTGTAAAGATAAGGATTCAGGTCTGTCTGCTGTTTACCTTTGCTCCTGCCCGCACTGCCCTTCTCTCAACATTTATGTGTTTGTTTGTTTGTCTATCTAATCTTTTGGGTTTTTATTTCTAATGAGGTCGACCAGTTGTCTATTTATTATTTTTTTTACTACGCATCAAGCTGCGCTGCTTGTCTTTGCTCCTGTGTGCTCGCGCACTCTCGCCTTTTCCACTTATTTTTATTTTTATTTATTTTTTTTTATTTCGTCAATTAAAAAAAATACGCATCGTGCTGTGCTGTTTGTCTTTGCTTGAGTGCATTCGCGCGCTCTCGCTTTCTCCACTTTACAATTTTTTTGTTATTATTTATCTATTCCTGAGAGTTTATCTTATTTTTTATTTGTTTATTTAAATGAAGTCGACCAGTTGCCTGCCCTTCCTTCCATTATCCGTAACCGAGACAAACTGAACAAAGTTTTGAGGTCGACCTTGTAAAGATAAGGATTCAGGTCTGTCTGCTGTTTACCTTTGCTCCTGCGCGCACTGCCCTTCTCTCCACATTTATGTGTTTGTTTGTTTGTCTATCTAATCTTTTGGGTTTTCATTTCTAATGAGGTCGACCAGTTGTCTATTTATTATTTTTTTTACTACGCATCAAGCTGCTCTGCTTGTCTTTGCTCCTGTGTGCTCGCCCACTATCGCCTTTTCCACTTATTTTTATTTTTGATTTATTTTTGATTTATTTTGTCAATTTAAAAAAAAAATACGCATCGTGCTGTGCTGTTTGTGTTTGCTTGAGTGCATTCGCACGCTCTCGATTTCTCCACTTTACAATTTTTTTGTTATTATTTATCTATTCCTGAGAGTTTATCTTATTTTTTATTTGTTTATTTAAATGAAGTCAAACAGTTGCCTGCCCTTCCTTCCATTATCCTTCACCGAGACAAACTGAACAAAGTTCTGAGGTCGACCTTGTAAAGATAAGGATTCAGGTCTGTCTGCTGTTTACCTTTGCTCCTGCGCGCACTGCCCTTCTCTCCACATTTATGTGTTTCTTTGTTTGTCTATCTAATCTTTTGGGTTTTTATTTCTAATGAGGTCGACCAGTTGTCTATTTATTATTTTTTTTACTACGCATCAAGCTGTGCTGTTTGTCTTTGCTCCTGTGTGCTCGCGCACTCTCGCCTTTTCCACTTATTTTTATTTTTGATTTATTTTGATTTATTTTGTCAATTTTAAAAAAAAATACGCATCGTGCTGTGCTGTTTGTGTTTGCTTGAGTGCATTCACGCGCTCTCGCTTTCTCCACTTTACAATATTTTTGTTATTATTTATCTATTCCTGAGAGTTTATCTTATTTTTTATTTGTTTATTTAAATGAAGTCGACCAGTTGCCTGCCCTTCCTTCCATTATCCGTCACCGAGACAAAATGAACAACGTTCTGAGGTCGACCTTGTAAAGATAAGGATTCAGGTCTGTCTGCTGTTTACCTTTGCTCCTGCGCGCACTGCCCTTCTCTCCACATTTATGTGTTTCTTTGTTTGTCTATCTAATCTTTTGGGTTTTTATTTCTAATGAGGTCGACCAGTTGTCTATTTATTATTTTTTTTACTACGCATCAAGCTGCGCTGCTTGTCTTTGCTCCTGTGTGCTCGCGCACTCTCGCCTTTTCCACTTATTTTTATTTTTTATTTATTTTTGATTTATTTTGTCAATTTAAAAAAAAATACGCATCGTGCTGTGCTGTTTGTGTTTGCTTGAGTGTATTCGCGCGCTCTCGCTTTCTCCACTTTACAATTTTTTTTGTTATTATTTATCTATTCCTGAGAGTTTATCTTAAATTTTATTTGTTTATTTAAATGAAGTCGACCAGTTGCCTGCCCTTCCTTCCATTATCCGTCACCGAGACAAAATGAACAAAGTTCTGGGGTCGACCTTGTAAAGATAAGGATTCAGGTCTGTCTGCTGTTTACCTTTGCTCCTGCGCGCACTGCCCTTCTCTCCACATTTATGTGTTTCTTTGTTTGTCTATCTAATCTTTTGGGTTTTTATTTCTAATGAGGTCGACCAGTTGTCTATTTATTATTTTTTTTACTATGCATCAAGCTGCGTTGCTTGTCTTTGCTCCTGTGTGCTCGCGCACACTCGCCTTTCCACTTATTTTTATTTTTGATTTATTTTTGATTTATTTTGTCAATTTAAAAAAAATACGCATCGTGCTGTGCTGTTTGTTTTTGCTTGAGTGGATTTGCGCACTCTCGCTTTCTCCACTTTACAATTTTTTGTTATTATTTATCTATTCCTGAGAGTTTATCTTATTTTTTATTTGTTTATTAAAATGAAGTCGACCAGTTGCCTGCCCTTCCTTCCATTATCCGTCACCAAGACAAACTGAACAAAGTTCTGAGGTCGACCTTGTAAAGAAAAGGATTCAGGTCTGTCTACTGTTTAACTTTGCTCCTTTGCCCACAACCCTTCTCTCCATATTTATGTGTTTGTTTGTTTGTCTATCTAATCTTTTGGGTTTTTATTTCTAATGAGGTCGACCAGTTGTCTATTTATTATTTTTTTTTACTACGCATCATGCTGCGCCGCTTGTCTTTGCTCCTGTGTGCTCGCGCACTCTCGCCTTTTCCACTTATTTTTATTTTTTATTTATTTTTGATTTATTTCGTCAATTCAAAAAAATACGCATCGTGCTGTGCTGTTTGTCTTTGCTTGAGTGCATTCGCGCGCTCTCGCTTTCTCCACTTTACAATTTTTTGTTATTATTTATCTATTCCTGAGTGTTTATCTTATTTTTTATTTGTTTATTTAAATGAAGTCGACCAGTTGCCTGCCCTTCCTTCCATTATCCGTCACCGAGACAAAATGAACAACGTTCTGAGGTCGACCTTGTAAAGATAAGGATTCAGGTCTGTCTGCTGTTTACCTTTGCTCCTGCGCGCACTGCCCTTCTCTCCACATTTATGTGTTTCTTTGTTTGTCTATCTAATCTTTTGGGTTTTTATTTCTAATGAGGTCGACCAGTTGTCTATTTATTATTTTTTTTACTACGCATCAAGCTGCGTTGCTTTTCTTTGCTCCAGTGTGCTCGCGCACTCTCGCCTTTTCCACTTATTTTTATTTTTGATTTATTTTTGATTTATTTTGTCAATTTAAAGAAAATACGCATCGTGCTGTGCTGTTTGTTTTTGCTTGAGTGCATTCGCGCACTCTCGCTTTCTCCACTTTACAATTTTTTTGTTATTATTTATCTATTCCTGAGAGTTTATCTTATTTTTTATTTGTTTATTAAAATGAAGTCGACCATTTGCCTGCCCTTCCTTCCATTATCCGTCACCGAGACAAACTGAACAAAGTTCTGAGGTCGACCTTGTAAAGATAAGGATTCAGGTCTGTCTGCTGTTTACCTTTGCTCCTGCCCGCACTGCCCTTCTCTCAACATTTATGTGTTTGTTTGTTTGTCTATCTAATCTTTTGGGTTTTTATTTCTAATGAGGTCGACCAGTTGTCTATTTATTATTTTTTTTACTACGCATCAAGCTGCGCTGCTTGTCTTTGCTCCTGTGTGCTCGCGCACTCTCGCCTTTTCCACTTATTTTTATTTTTATTTATTTTTTTTTATTTCGTCAATTAAAAAAAATACGCATCGTGCTGTGCTGTTTGTCTTTGCTTGAGTGCATTCGCGCGCTCTCGCTTTCTCCACTTTACAATTTTTTTGTTATTATTTATCTATTCCTGAGAGTTTATCTTATTTTTTATTTGTTTATTTAAATGAAGTCGACCAGTTGCCTGCCCTTCCTTCCATTATCCGTAACCGAGACAAACTGAACAAAGTTTTGAGGTCGACCTTGTAAAGATAAGGATTCAGGTCTGTCTGCTGTTTACCTTTGCTCCTGCGCGCACTGCCCTTCTCTCCACATTTATGTGTTTGTTTGTTTGTCTATCTAATCTTTTGGGTTTTCATTTCTAATGAGGTCGACCAGTTGTCTATTTATTATTTTTTTTACTACGCATCAAGCTGCTCTGCTTGTCTTTGCTCCTGTGTGCTCGCCCACTATCGCCTTTTCCACTTATTTTTATTTTTGATTTATTTTTGATTTATTTTGTCAATTTAAAAAAAAAATACGCATCGTGCTGTGCTGTTTGTGTTTGCTTGAGTGCATTCGCACGCTCTCGATTTCTCCACTTTACAATTTTTTTGTTATTATTTATCTATTCCTGAGAGTTTATCTTATTTTTTATTTGTTTATTTAAATGAAGTCAAACAGTTGCCTGCCCTTCCTTCCATTATCCTTCACCGAGACAAACTGAACAAAGTTCTGAGGTCGACCTTGTAAAGATAAGGATTCAGGTCTGTCTGCTGTTTACCTTTGCTCCTGCGCGCACTGCCCTTCTCTCCACATTTATGTGTTTCTTTGTTTGTCTATCTAATCTTTTGGGTTTTTATTTCTAATGAGGTCGACCAGTTGTCTATTTATTATTTTTTTTACTACGCATCAAGCTGTGCTGTTTGTCTTTGCTCCTGTGTGCTCGCGCACTCTCGCCTTTTCCACTTATTTTTATTTTTGATTTATTTTGATTTATTTTGTCAATTTTAAAAAAAAATACGCATCGTGCTGTGCTGTTTGTGTTTGCTTGAGTGCATTCACGCGCTCTCGCTTTCTCCACTTTACAATATTTTTGTTATTATTTATCTATTCCTGAGAGTTTATCTTATTTTTTATTTGTTTATTTAAATGAAGTCGACCAGTTGCCTGCCCGTCCTTCCATTATCCGTCACCGAGACAAACTGAACAAAGTTCTAAGGTCGACCTTGTAAAGATAAGGATTCAGGTCTCTCTGCTGTTTACCTTTGCTCCTGCGCGCACTGCCCTTCTCTCCACATTTATGTGTTTCTTTGTTTGTCTATCTAATCTTTTGGGTTTTTATTTCTAATGAGGTCGACCAGTTGTCTATTTATTATTTTTTTTACTACGCATCAAGCTGCGCTGCTTGTCTTTGCTCCTGTGTGCTCGCGCACTCTCGCCTTTTCCACTTATTTTTATTTTTTATTTATTTTTTATTTATTTTGTCAATTTAAAAAAAAATACGCATCGTGCTGTGCTGTTTGTGTTTGCTTGAGTGCATTCGCGCGCTCTCGCTTTCTCCACTTTACAATTTTTTTGTTATTATTTATCTATTCCTGAGAGTTTATCTTAAATTTTATTTGTTTATTTAAATGAAGTCGACCAGTTGCCTGCCCTTCCTTCCATTATCCGTCACCGAGACAAAATGAACAACGTTCTGAGGTCGACCTTGTAAAGATAAGGATTCAGGTCTGTCTGCTGTTTATCTTTGCTCCTGCGCGCACTGCCCTTCTCTCCACATTTATGTGTTTCTTTGTTTGTCTATCTAATCTTTTGGGTTTTTATTTCTAATGAGGTCGACCAGTTGTCTATTTATTATTTTTTTTACTACGCATCAAGCTGCGTTGCTTGTCTTTGCTCCTGTGTGCTCGCCCACTATCGCCTTTTCCACTTATTTTTATTTTTGATTCATTTTTGATTTATTTTGTCAATTTAAAGAAAATACGCATCGTGCTGTGCTGTTTGTTTTTGCTTGAGTGCATTCGCGCACTCTCGCATTCTCCACTTTACAATTTTTTTGTTATTATTTATCTATTCCTGAGAGTTTATCTTATTTTTTATTTGTTTATTAAAATGAAGTCGACCATTTGCCTGCCCTTCCTTCCATTATCCGTCACCGAGACAAACTGAACAAAGTTCTGAGGTCGACCTTGTAAAGATAAGGATTCAGGTCTGTCTGCTGTTTACCATTGCTCCTGCCCGCACTGCCCTTCTCTCCACATTTATGTGTTTGTTTGTTTTTCTATCTAATCTTTTGGGTTTTTATTTCTAATGAGGTCGACCAGTTGTCTATTTATTATTTTTTTTACTACGCATCAAGCTGCGCTGCTTGTCTTTGCTCCTGTGTGCTCGCGCACTCTCGCCTTTTCCACTTATTTTTATTTTTTATTTATTTTTGATTTATTTCGTCAATTAAAAAAAAATACGCATCGTGCTGTGCTGTTTGTCTTTGCTTGAGTGCATTCGCGCGCTCTCGCTTTCTCCACTTTACAATTTTTTTGTTATTATTTATCTATTCCTGAGAGTTTATCTTATTTTTTATTTGTTTATTGAAATGAAGTCGACCAGTTGCCTGCCCTTCCTTCCATTATCCGTAACCGAGACAAACTGAACAAAGTTTTGAGGTCGACCTTGTAAAGATAAGGATTCAGGTCTGTCTGCTGTTTACCTTTGCTCCTGCGCGCACTGCCCTTCTCTCCACATTTATGTGTTTCTTTGTTTGTCTATCTAATCTTTTGGGTTTTTATTTCTAATGAGGTCGACCAGTTGTCTATTTATTATTTTTTTTACTACGCATCAAGCTGCGTTGCTTGTCTTTGCTCCTGTGTGCTCGCGCACTCTCGCCTTTTCCACTTATTTTTATTTTTGATTTATTTTTGATTTATTTTGTCAATTTAAAGAAAATACGCATCGTGCTGTGCTGTTTGTTTTTGCTTGAGTGCATTCGCGCACTCTCGCTTTCTCCACTTTACAATTTTTTTGTTATTATTTATCTATTCCTGAGAGTTTATCTTAAATTTTATTTGTTTATTTAAATGAAGTCGACCAGTTGCCTGCCCTTCCTTCCATTATCCGTCACCGAGACAAAATGAACAACGTTGTGAGGTCGACCTTGTAAAGATAAGGATTCAGGTCTGTCTGCTGTTTATCTTTGCTCCTGCGCGCACTGCCCTTCTCTCCACATTTATGTGTTTCTTTGTTTGTCTATCTAATCTTTTGGGTTTTTATTTCTAATGAGGTCGACCAGTTGTCTATTTATTATTTTTTTTACTACGCATCAAGCTGCGCTGCTTGTCTTTGCTCCTGTGTGCTCGCCCACTATCGCCTTTTCCACTTATTTTTATTTTTGATTTATTTTTGATTTATTTTGTCAATTTAAAAAAAAAATACGCATCGTGCTGTGCTGTTTGTGTTTGCTTGAGTGCATTCGCGCGCTCTCGCTTTCTCCACTTTACAATTTTTTTGTTATTATTTATCTATTCCTGAGAGTTTATCTTATTTTTTATTTGTTTATTTAAATGAAGTCGACCAGTTGCCTGCCCTTCCTTCCATTATCCTTCACCGAGACAAACTGAACAAAGTTCTGAGGTCGACCTTGTAAAGATAAGGATTCAGGTCTGTCTGCTGTTTACCTTTGCTCCTGCGCGCACTGCCCTTCTCTCCACATTTATGTGTTTCTTTGTTTGTCTATCTAATCTTTTGGGTTTTTATTTCTAATGAGGTCGACCAGTTGTCTATTTATTATTTTTTTTACTACGCATCAAGCTGCGCTGCTTGTCTTTGCTCCTGTGTGCTCGCGCACTCTCGCCTTTTCCACTTATTTTTATTTTTTATTTATTTTTGATTTATTTTGTCAATTTAAAAAAAAATACGCATCGTGCTGTGCTGTTTGTGTTTGCTTGAGTGCATTCGCGCGCTCTCGATTTCTCCACTTTACAATTTTTTTGTTATTATTTATCTATTCCTGAGAGTTTATCTTAAATTTTATTTGTTTATTTAAATGAAGTCGACCAGTTGCCTGCCCTTCCTTCCATTATCCGTCACCGAGACAAAATGAACAACGTTCTGAGGTCGACCTTGTAAAGATAAGGATTCAGGTCTGTCTGCTGTTTACCTTTGCTCCTGCGCGCACTGCCCTTCTCTCCACATTTATGTGTTTCTTTGTTTGTCTATCTAATCTTTTGGGTTTTTATTTCTAATGAGGTCGACCAGTTGTCTATTTATTATTTTTTTTACTACGCATCAAGCTGCGTTGCTTGTCTTTGCTCCTGTGTGCTCGCGCACTCTCGCCTTTTCCACTTATTTTTATTTTTGATTTATTTTTGATTTATTTTGTCAATTTAAAGAAAATACGCATCGTGCTGTGCTGTTTGTTTTTGCTTGAGTGCATTCGCGCACTCTCGCTTTCTCCACTTTACAATTTTTTTGTTATTATTTATCTATTCCTGAGAGTTTATCTTATATTTTATTTGTTTATGAAAATGAAGTCGACCATTTGCCTGCCCTTCCTTCCATTATCCGTCACCGAGACAAACTGAACAAAGTTCTGAGGTCGACCTTGTAAAGATAAGGATTCAGGTCTGTCTGCTGTTTACCTTTGCTCCTGCGCGCACTGCCCTTCTCTCCACATTTATGTGTTTGTTTGTTTGTCTATCTAATCTTTTGGGTTTTTATTTCTAATGAGGTCGACCAGTTGTCTATTTATTATTTTTTTTACTACGCATCAAGCTGCGCTGCTTGTCTTTGCTCCTGTGTGCTCGCGCACTCTCGCCTGTTCCACTTATTTTTATTTTTGATTTTTTTTGATTTATTTTGTCAATTTAAAAAAAAAAACGCATCGTGCTGTGCTGTTTGTGTTTGCTTGAGTGCATTCGCGCGCTCTCTCTTTCTCCACTTTACAATTTTTTTGTTATTATTTATCTATTCCGGAGAGTTTATCTTATTTTTTATTTGTTTATTTAAATGAAGTCGACCAGTTGCCTGCCCTTCCTTCCATTATCCGTCACCGAGACAAACTGAACAAAGTTCTGAGGTCGACCTTGTAAAGATAAGGATTCAGGTCTGTCTGCTGTTTACCTTTGCTCCTGCGCGCACTGCCCTTCTCTCCACATTTATGTGTTTGTTTGTTTGTCTATCTAATCTTTTGTGTTTTTATTTCTAATGAGGTCGACCAGTTGTCTATTTATTATTTTTTTTTACTACGCATCATGCTGCGCCGCTTGTCTTTGCTCCTGTGTGCTCGCGCACTCTCGCCTTTCCCACTTATTTTTATTTTTTATTTATTTTTGATTTATTTTGTCAATTTAAAAAAAAATACGCATCGTGCTGTGCTGTTTGTGTTTGCTTGAGTGCATTCGCACGCTCTCGCTTTCTCCACTTTACAATTTTTTTGTTATTATTTATCTATTCCTGAGAGTTTATCTTATTTTTTATTTGTTTATTTAAATGAAGTCGACCAGTTGCCTGCCCTTCCTTCCATTATCCGTAACCGAGACAAACTGAACAAAGTTTTGAGGTCGACCTTGTAAAGATAAGGATTCAGGTCTGTCTGCTGTTTACCTTTGCTCCTGCGCGCACTGCCCTTCTCTCCACATTTATGTGTTTGTTTGTTTGTCTATCTAATCTTTTGGGTTTTCATTTCTAATGAGGTCGACCAGTTGTCTATTTATTATTTTTTTTACTACGCATCAAGCTGCGCTGCTTGTCTTTGCTCCTGTGTGCTCGCCCACTATCGCCTTTTCCACTTATTTTTATTTTTGATTTATTTTTGATTTATTTTGTCAATTTAAAAAAAAATACGCATCGTGCTGTGCTGTTTGTGTTTGCTTGAGTGCATTCGCGCGCTCTCGCTTTCTCCACTTTACAATTTTTTTGTTATTATTTATCTATTCCTGAGAGTTTATCTTATTTTTTATTTGTTTATTTAAATGAAGTCGACCAGTTGCCTGCCCTTCCTTCCATTATCCTTCACCGAGACAAACTGAACAAAGTTCTGAGGTCGACCTTGTAAAGATAAGGATTCAGGTCTGTCTGCTGTTTACCTTTGCTCCTG
The DNA here is from genome assembly GCF_023159225.1 of Perognathus longimembris pacificus. Classification (NCBI taxonomy): domain Eukaryota; kingdom Metazoa; phylum Chordata; class Mammalia; order Rodentia; family Heteromyidae; genus Perognathus; species Perognathus longimembris. Next base: position 23,182 of record NW_025959880.1, on the reverse strand, counting down.
CGCGCACTGCCCTTCTCTCCACATTTATGTGTTTGTTTGTTTGTCTATCTAATCTTTTGGGTTTTTATTTCTAATGAGGTCTACCAGTTGTCTATTTATTATTTTTTTTACTACGCATCAAGCTGCGCTGCTTGTCTTTGCTCCTGTGTGCTCGCGCACTCTCGCCTGTTCCACTTATTTTTATTTTTGATTTTTTTTGATTTATTTTGTCAATTTAAAAAAAAAATACGCATCCTGCTGTGCTGTTTGTGTTTGCTTGAGTGCATTCGCGCGCTCTCTCTTTCTCCACTTTACAATTTTTTTGTTATTATTTATCTATTCCGGAGAGTTTATCTTATTTTTTATTTGTTTATTTAAATGAAGTCGACAAGTTGCCTGCCCTTCCTTCCATTATCCGTCACCGAGACAAACTGAACAAAGTTCTGAGTTCGACCTAGTAAAGATAAGGATTCAGGTCTGTCTGCTGTTTACCTTTGCTCCTGCGCGCACTGCCCTTCTCTCCACATTTATGTGTTTGTTTGTTTGTCTATCTAATCTTTTGTGTTTTTATTTCTAATGAGGTCGACCAGTTGTCTATTTATTATTTTTTTTACTACGCATCAAGCTGTGCTGCTTGTCTTTGCTCCTGTGTGCTCGCGCACTCTCGCCTTTTCCACTTATTTTTATTTTTGATTTATTTTGATTTATTTTGTCAATTTAAAAAAAAAATACGCATCGTGCTGTGCTGTTTGTGTTTGCTTGAGTGCATTCACGCGCTCTCGATTTCTCCACTTTACAATATTTTTGTTATTATTTATCTATTCCTGAGAGTTTATCTTATTTTTTATTTGTTTATTTAAATGAAGTCGACCAGTTGCCTGCCCGTCCTTCCATTCTCCGTCACCGAGACAAACTGAACAAAGTTCTGAGCTCGACCTTGTAAAGATAAGGATTCAGGTCTCTCTGCTGTTTACCTTTGCTCCTGCGCGCACTGCCCTTCTCTCCACATTTATGTGTTTGTTTGTTTGTCTATCTAATCTTTTGGGTTTTTATTTCTAATGAGGTCGACCAGTTGTCTATTTATTATTTTTTTTACTACGCATCAAGCTGCGCTGCTTGTCTTTGCACCTGTGTGCTAGCGCACTCTCGGCTTTTCCACTTATTTTTATTTTTGATTTATTTTGTCAATTTTAAAAAAAATACGCATCGTGCTGTGCTGTTTGTGTTTGCTTGAGTGCATTCGCGCGCTCTCGCTTTCTCCACTTTACAATTTTTTTGTTATTATTTATCTATTCCTGAGAGTTTATCTTATTTTTTATTTCTTTATTTAAATGAAGTCGACCAGTTGCCTGCCCTTCCTTCCATTATCCGTCACCGAGACAAACTGAACAAAGTTCTGAGGTCGACCTTGTAAAGATAAGGATTCAGGGCTGTCTGCTGTTTACCTTTGCTCCTGCCCGCACTGCCCTTCTCTCCACATTTATGTGTTTGTTTGTTTGTCTATCTAATCTTTTGGGTTTTAATTTCTAATGAGTTCGACCAGTTGTCTACTTACTATTTTTTTTACTACGCATCAAGCTGCGCTGCTTGTCTTTGCTCCTGTGTGCTCGCGCACTCTGTCCTTTTCAACTTATTTTTATTTTTGATTTATTTTTGATTTATTTTGTCAATTTAAAAAAAACAATACGCATCGTGCTGTGCTGTTTGTGTTTGCTTGAGTGCATTCGCGCGCTCTTGCTTTCTCCACTTTACAATTTTTTTGTTATTATTTATCTATTCCTGAGAGTTTATCTTATTTTTTATTTGTTTATTTAAATGAAGTCGACCAGTTGCCTGCCCTCCTTCCATTATCCGTCACCGAGACAAAGTGAACAAAGTTCTGAGGTCGACCTTGTAAAGATAAGGATTCAGGTCTGTCTGCTGTTTACCTTTGCTCCTGCGCCCACTGTCCTTCTCTCCACATTTATGTGTTTTTTTGTTTGTCTATCTAATCTTTTGGGTTTTTATTCCTAATGAGGTCGACCAGTTGTCTATTTATTATTTTTTTTACTACGCATCAAGCTGCGCTGCTTGTCTTTGCTCCTGTGTGCTCGCGCACTCTCGCCTTTTCCACTTATTTTTATTTTGTCAATTTAAAAAATAAATACGCATCGTGCTGTGCTGTTTGTGTTTGCTTGAGTGCATTCGCGCGCTCTCGCTTTCTCCACTTTACAATTTTTTTGTTATTATTTATCTATTCCTGAGAGTTTATCTTATTTTTTATTTGTTTATTTAAATGAAGTCGATCAGTTGCCTGCCCTTCCTTCCATTATCCGTCACCGAGACAAACTGAACAAAGTTCTGAGGTCGAACTTGTAAAGATAAGGATTCAGGTCTGTCTGCTGTTTACCTTTGCTCCTGCGCGCACTGCCCTTCTCTCCACATTTATGTGTTTGTTTGTTTGTGTATCTAATCTTTTGGGGTTTTATTTCTAATGAGGTCGACCAGTTGTCTATTTATTATTTTTTTTACTACGCATCAAGCTGCGCTGCTTGTCTTTGCTCCTGTGTGCTCGCGCACTCTCGCCTTTTCCACTTTTTTTTTGATTTATTTTTGATTTATTTTGTCAATTTAAATAAAAATACGCATCGTGCTGTGCTGTTTGTGTTTGCTTGAGTGCATTCGCGCGCTCTCGCTTTCTCCACTTTGCAATTTTTTTGTTATTATTTATCTATTCCTGAGAGATTATCTTATTTTTTATTTGTTTATTTAAATGAAGTCGACCAGTTGCCTGCCCTTCCTTCCATTATCCGTCACCGAGACAAACTGAACAAAGTTCTGAGGTCGACCTTGTAAAGATAAGGATTCAGGTCTGTCTGCTGTTTACCTTTGCTCCTGCGCGCACTGCCCTTCTCTCCACATTTATGTGTTTGTTTGTTTGTCTATCTAATCTTTTGGGTTTTTATTTCTAATGAGGTCGACCAGTTGTCTATTTATTATTTTTTTACTACGCATCAAGCTGCGCTGCTTGTCTTTGCTCCTGTGTGCTCGCGCACTCTCGCCTTTTCCACTTATTTTTATTTTTGATTTATTTTTTATTTATTTTGTCAATTTAAAAAAAATACGCATCGTGCTGTGCTGTTTGTGTTTGCTTGAGTGCATTCGCGCGCTCTCGCTTTCTCCACTTTACAATTTTTTTGTTATTATTTATCTATTCCTGAGAGTTTATCTTAATTTTTATTTGTTTATTTAAATGAAGTCGACCAGTTGCCTGCCCTTCCTTCCATTATCCATCACCGAGACAAACTGAACAAAGTTCTGAGGTCGACCTTGTAAAGATAAGGATTCAGGTCTGTCTGCTGTTTACCTTTGCTCCTGCGCGCACTGCCCTTCTCTCCACATTTATGTGTTTGTTTGTTTGTCTATCTAATCTTTTGGGTTTTTATTTCTAATGAGGTCGACCAGTTGTCTATTTATTATTTTTTTTTACTACGCATCAAGCTGCGCTGCTTGTCTTTGCTCCTGTGTGCTGGCGCACTCTCGCCTTTTCCACTTATTTTTATTTTTGATTTATTTTGTCAATTTAAAAAAAAAATACGCATCGTGCTGTGCTGTTTGTGTTTGCTTGAGTGCATTCGCGCGCTCTCGCTTTCTCCACTTTACAATTTTTTTGTTATTATTTATCTATTCCTGAGAGTTTATCTTATTTTTTATTTGTTTATTTAAATGAAGTCGACCAGTTGCCTGCCCTTCCTTCCATTATCCGTCACCGAGACAAACTGAACAAAGTTCTGAGGTCGACCTTGTAAAGATAAGGATTCAGGTCTGTCTGCTGTTTACCTTTGCTCCTGCGCGCACTGCCCTTCTCTCCACATTTATGTGTTTGTTTGTTTGTCTATCTAATCTTTTGGGTTTTTATTTCTAATGAGGTCGACCAGTTGTCTATTTATTATTTTTTTTACTACGCATCAAGCTGCGCTGCTTGTCTTTGCTCCTGTGTGCTCGCGCACTCTCGCCTTTTCCACTTATTTTTATTTTTGATTTATTTTTGATTTATTTTGTCAATTTTAAAAAAAAATACGCATCGTGCTGTGCTGTTTGTGTTTGCTTGAGTGCATTCGCGCGCTCTCGCTTTCTCCACTTTACAATTTTTTTGTTATTATTTATCTATTCCTGAGAGTTTATCTTATTTTTTATTTGTTTATTTAAATGAAGTCGACCAGTTGCCTGCTCTTCCTTCCATTATCCGTCACCGAGACAAACTGAACAAAGTTCTGAGGTCGACCTTGTAAAGATAAGGATTCAGGTCTGTCTGCTGTTTACCTTTGCTCCTGCGCACTGCCCTTCTCTCCACATTTATGTGTTTGTTTGTTTGTCTATCTAATCTTTTGGGTTTTTATTTCTAAAGAGGTCGACCAGTTGTCTATTTATTATTTTTTTTACTACGCATCAAGCTGCGCTGCTTGTCTTTGCTCCTGTGTGCTGGCGCACTCTCGCCTCTTAGACTTATTTTTATTTTTGATTTATTTTTGATTTATTTTGTCAATATTAAAAAAAATACGCATCGTGCTGTGCTGTTTGTGTTTGCTTGAGTGCATTCGCGCGCTCTTGCTTTCTCCACTTTTCATTTTTTTTTATTATTTATCTATTCCTGAGAGTTTATCTAATTTTTTATTTGTTTATTTAAATGAAGTCGACCAGTTGCCTGCCCTTCCTTCCATTATCCGTCACCGAGACAATCTGAACAAAGTTCTGAGGTCGACCTTGTAAAGATAAGGATTCAGGTCTGTCTGCTGTTTACGTTTGCTCCTGCGCGCACTGCCCTTCTCTCCACATTTATGTGTTTGTTTGTTTGTCTATCTAATCTTTTGGGTTTTTATTTCTAATGAGGTCGACCAGTTGTCTATTTATTATTTTTTTTACTACGCCTCAAGCTGCGCTGCTTGTCTTTGCTCCTGTGTGCTCGCGCACTCTCGCCTTTTCCACTTATTTTTATTTTTGATTTATTTTTTATTTATTTAGTCAATTAAAAAAAATAAGCATCGTGCTGTGCTGTTTGTGTTTGCTTGAGTGCATTCGCGCGCTCTCGCTTTCTCCACTTTACAATTTTTTTGTTATTATTTATCTATTCCTGAGAGTTTATCTTATTTTTTATTTGTTTATTTAAATGAAGTCGACCAGTTGCCTGCCCTTCCTTCCATTATCCGTCACCGAGACAAACTGAACAAAGTTCTGAGGTCGACCTTGTAAAGATAAGGATTCAGGTCTGTCTGCTGTTTACCTTTGCTCCTGCGCGCACTGCCCTTCTCTCCACATTTATGTGTTTGTTTGTTTGTCTATCTAATCTTTAGGGTTTTTATTTCTAATGAGGTCGACCAGTTGTCTATTTATTATTTTTTTTACTACGCATCAAGCTGCGCTGCTTGTCTTTGCTCCTGTGTGCTCGCGCACTCTCGCCTTTTCCACTTATTTTTATTTTTGATTTATTTTTTATTTATTTTGTCAATTTTAAAAAAAAATATGCATCGTGCTGTGCTGTTTGTGTTTGCTTGAGTGCATTCGCGCGCTCTCGCTTTCTCCACTTTACAAATTTTGTTATTATTTATCTATTCCTGAGAGTTTATCTTATTTTTTATTTGTTTATTTAAATGAAGTCGACCAGTTGCCTGCCCTTCCTTCCATTATCCGTCACCGAGACAAACTGAACAAAGTTCTGAGGTCGACCTTGTAAAGATAAGGATTCAGGTCTGTCTGCTGTTTACCTTTGCTCCTGCGCGCACTGCCCTTCTCTCCACATTTATGTGTTTGTTTGTTTGTCTATCTAATCTTTTGGGTTTTTATTTCTAATGAGGTCGACCAGTTGTCTATTTATTATTTTTTTTACTACGCATCAAGCTGCGCTGCTTGTCTTTGCTCCTGTGTGCTCGCGCACTCTCGCCTTTTCCACTTATTTTTATTTTTGATTTATTTTTGATTTATTTTGTCAATTAAAAAAAAAAGACGCATCGTGCTGTGCTGTTTGTGTTCGCTTGAGTGCATTTGCCCGATCTCGCTTTCTCCACTTTACAATTTTTTTGTTATTATTTATCTATTCCTGAGAGTTTATCTTATTTTTTATTTGTTTATTTAAATGAAGTCGACTAGTTGCCTGCCCTTCCTTCCATTATCTGTCACCGAGACAAAGTGAACAAAGTTCTTAGGTCGACCTTGTAAAGGTAAGGATTCAGGTCTGTCTGCTGTTTACCTTTGCTCCTGCGCGCACTGCCCTTCTCTCCACATTTATGTGTTTGTTTGTTTGTCTATCTAATCTTTTGGGTTTTTATTTCTAATGAGGTCGACCAGTTGTCTATTTATTATTTTTTTTACTACGCATCAAGCTGCGCTGCTTGTCTTTGCTCCTGTGTGCTGGCGCACTCTCACGTTTTCCACTTATTTTTATTTTTGATTTATTTTGTCAATTTAAAAAAAAATACGCATCGTGCTGTGCTGTTTGTGTTTGCTTGAGTGCATTGGCGCGCTCTTGCTTTCTCCACTTTACAATTTTTTTGTTATTATTTATCTATTCCTGAGAGTTTATCTTATTTTTTATTTGTTTATTTAAATGAAGTCGACCAGTTGCCTGACCTTCCTTCCATTATCCGTCACCGAGACAAACTGAACAAATTTCTGAGGTCGACCTTGTAAAGATAAGGATTCAGGTCTGTCTGCTGTTTACCTTTGCTCCTGCGCGCACTGCCCTTCTCTCCACATTTATGTGTTTGTTTGTTTGTCTATCTAATCTTTTGGGTTTTTATTTCTAATGAGGTCGACCAGTTGTCTATTTATTATTTTTGTTACTATGCATCAAGCTGCGCTGCTTGTCTTTGCTCCTGTGTGCTCGCGCACTCTCGCCTTTTCCACTTATTTTTATTTTTGATTTATTTTTGATTTATTTTGTCAATTAAAAAAAAAAGACGCATCGTGCTGTGCTGTTTGTGTTCGCTTGAGTGCATTTGCCCGATCTCGCTTTCTCCACTTTACAATTTTTTTGTTATTATTTATCTATTCCTGAGAGTTTATCTTATTTTTTATTTGTTTATTTAAATGAAGTCGACCAGTTGCCTACCCTTCCTTCCATTATCTGTCACCGAGACAAAGTGAACAAAGTTCTTAGGTCGACCTTGTAAAGGTAAGGATTCAGGTCTGTCTGCTGTTTACCTTTGCTCCTGCGCGCACTGCCCTTCTCTCCACATTTATGTGTTTGTTTGTTTGTCTATCTAATCTTTTGGGTTTTTATTTCTAATGAGGTCGACCAGTTGTCTATTTATTATTTTTTTTACGACGCATCAAGCTGCGCTGCTTGTCTTTGCTCCTGTGTCTGGCGCACTCTCACCTTTTCCACTTATTTTTATTTTTGATTTATTTTGTCAATTTAAAAAAAAATACGCATCGTGCTGTGCTGTTTGTGTTTGCTTGAGTGCATTGGCGCGCTCTTGCTTTCTCCACTTTACAATTTTTTTGTTATTATTTATCTATTCCTGAGAGTTTATCTTATTTTTTATTTGTTTATTTAAATGAAGTCGACCAGTTGCCTGCCCTTCCTTCCATTATCCGTCACCGAGACAAACTGAACAAATTTCTGAGGTCGACCTTGTAAAGATAAGGATTCAGGTCTGTCTGCTGTTTACCTTTGCTCCTGCGCGCACTGCCCTTCTCTCCACATTTATGTGTTTGTTTGTTTGTCTATCTAATCTTTTGGGTTTTTATTTCTAATGAGGTCGACCAGTTGTCTATTTATTATTTTTTTTACTATGCATGAAGCTGCGCTGCTTGTCTTTGCTCCTGTGTGCTCGCGCACTCTCGCCTTTTCCACTTATTTTTATTTTTGATTTATTTTTGATTTATTTTGTCATTTAAAAAAAATACGCATGGTGCTGTGCTGTTTGTGTTTGCTTGAGTGCATTCGCGCGCTCTCGCATTCTCCGCTTTACAATTTTTTTGTTATTATTTATCTATTCCTGAGAGTTTATCTTATTTTTATTTGTTTATTTAAATGAAGTCGACCAGTTGCCTGCCCTTCCTTCCATTATCCGTCACCGAGACAAACTGAACAAAGTTCTGAGGTCGACCTTGTAAAGAGAAGAATTCAGGTCTGTCTGCTGTTTACGTTTGCTCCTGCCCGCACTGCCCTTCTCTCCACATTTATGTGTTTGTTTGTTTGTCTATCTAATCTTTTGGGTTTTTATTTCTAATGAGGTCGACCAGTTGTCTATTTATTATTTTTTTTACTACGCATCAAGCTGCGCTGCTTGTCTTTACTCCTGTGTGCTCGTGCACTCTCGCCTTTTCCACTTATTTTTATTTTTGATTTATTTTTGATTTATTTTGTCAATTTAAAAAAAATACGCATCGTGCTGTGCTGTTTGTGTTTGCTTGAGTGCATTCGCGCTCTCGCTTTCTCCACTTTACAATTTTTTTGTTATTATTTATCTATTCCTGAGAGTTTATCTTATTTTTTATTTGTTCATTTAAATGAAGTCGACCAGTTGCCTGCCCTTCCTTCCATTATCCGTCACCGAGACAATCTGAACAAAGTTCTGAGGTCGACCTTGTAAAGATAAGGATTCAGGTCTGTCTGCTGTTTACCTTTGCTCCTGCGCGCACTGCCCTTCTCTCCACATTTATGTGTTTGTTTGTTTGTCTATCTAATCTTTTGGGTTTTTATTTCTAATGAGGTCGACCAGTTGTCTATTTATTATTTTTTTTACTACGCATCAAGCTGCGCTGCTTGTCTTTGCTCCTGTGTGCTCGCGCACTCTCGCCTTTTCCACTTATTTTTATTTTTCATTTAATTTTATTTATTTTGTCAATTAAAAAAAATAAGCATCGTGCTGTGCTGTTTGTGTTTGCTTGAGTGCATTCGCGCGCTCTCGCTTTCTCCACTTTACAATTTTTTTGTTATTATTTATCTATTCCTGAGAGTTTATCTTATTTTTTATTTGTTTATTTAAATGAAGTCGACCAGTTGCCTGCCCTTCCTTCCATTATCCGTCACCGAGACAAACTGAACAAAGTTCTGAGGTCGACCTTGTAAAGATAAGGATTCAGGTCTGTCTGCTGTTTACCTTTGCTCCTGCGCGCACTGCCCTTCTCTCCACATTTATGTGTTTGTTTGTTTGTCTATCTAATCTTTAGGGTTTTTATTTCTAATGAGGTCGACCAGTTGTCTATTTATTATTTTTTTTACTACGCATCAAGCTGCGCTGCTTGTCTTTGCTCCTGTGTGCTCGCGCACTCTCGCCTTTTCCACTTATTTTTATTTTTGATTTATTTTTGATTTATTTTGTCAATTTAAAAAAAATACGCATCGTGCTGTGCTGTTTGTGTTTGCTTTAGTGCATTCGCGCGCTCTCGCTTTCTCCACTTTACAATTTTTTGTTATTATTTATCTATTCCTGAGAGTTTAACTTATTTTTTATTTGTTTATTTAAATGAAGTCGACCAGTTGCCTGCCCTTCCTTCCATTATCCGTCACCGAGACAAACTGAACAAAGTTCTGAGTTCGTCCTTGTAAAGATAAGGATTCAGGTCTGTCTGCTGTTTACCTTTGCTTCTGCGCGCACTGCACTTCTCTCCACATTTATGTGTTTGTTTGTTTGTCTATCTAATCTTTTGGGTTTTTATTTCTAATGAGGTCGACCAGTTGTCTATTTATTATTTTTTTTACTACGCATCAAGCTGCGCTGCTTGTCTTTGCTCCTGTGTGCTCGCGCACTCTCGCCTTTTCCACTTATTTTTATTTTTGATTTATTTTTTATTTATTTTGTCAATTTAAAAAAAAATATGCATCGTGCTGTGCTGTTTGTGTTTGCTGGAGTGCATTCGCTCGCTCTCGCTTTCTCCGCTTTACAATTTTTTGTTATTATTTACCTATTCCTGAGAGTTTATCTTATTTTTTATTTGTTTATTTAAATGAAGTCGACCAGTTGCCTGCCCTTCCTTCCATTATCCGTCACCGAGACAAACTGAACAAAGTTCTGAGTTCGACCTTGGAAAGATAAGGATTCAGGTCTGTCTGCTGTTTACCTTTGCTCCTGCGCGCACTGCCCTTCTCTCCACATTTATGTATTTGTTTGTTTGTCTATCTAATCTTTTGGGTTTTTATTTCTAATGAGGTCGACCAGTTGTCTATTTATTATTTTTTTTTACTACGCATCAAGCTGCGCTGCTTGTCTTTGCTCCTGTGTGCTCACGCACTCTCGCCTTTCCACTTATTTTTATTTTTGATTTATTTTTGATTTATTTTGTCAATTTAAAAAAAAATACGCATCGTGCTGTGCTGTTTGTGTTTGCTTCAGTGCATTCGCGCGCTCTCGCTTTCTCCACTTTACAATTTTTTTGTTATTATTTATCTATTCCTGAGAGTTTATCTTAATTTTTATTTGTTTATTTAAATGAAGTCGACCAGTTGCCTGCCCTTCCTACCATTATCCGTCACCGAGACAATCTGAACAAAGTAATGAAGTCGACCTTGTAAAGATACGGATTCAGCATCACCGAGACAAACTGAACAAAGCTCTGAGGTCGACCTTGTAAAGATAAGGTTTCAGGTCTGTCTGCTGTTTACCTTTGCTCCTGCGCGCACTGCCCTTCTCTCCACATTTATGTGTTTGTTTGTTTGTCTATCTAATCTTTTGGGTTTTTATTTCTAATGAGGTCGACCAGTTGTCTATTTATTATTTTTTTTACTACGCATCAAGCTGCGCTGCTTGTCTTTGCTCCTGTGTGCTCGCGCACTCTCGCCTTTTCCACTTATTTTTATTTTTCATTTAATTTTATTTATTTTCTCAATTAAAAAAAAATACGCATCGTGCTGTGCTGTTTGTGTTTGCTTGAGTGCATTCGCGCGCTCTCGCTTTCTCCACTTTACAATTTTTTGTTATTATTTATCTATTCCTGAGAGTTTATCTTATTTTTTATTTGTTTATTTAAATGAAGTAGACCAGTTGCCTGCCCTTCCTTCCATTATCCGTCACCGAGACAAACTGAACAAAGTTCTGAGGTCGACCTTGTAAAGATAGGGATTCAGGTCTGTCTGCTGTTTACCTTTGATCCTGCGCGCACTGCCCTTCTCTCCACATTTATGTGTTTGTTTGTTTCTCTATTAATCTTTTGGGTTTTAATTTCTAATGAGTTCGACCAGTTGTCTACTTATTATTTTTTTTACTACGCATCAAGCTGCGCTGCTTGTCTTTGCTCCTGTGTGCTCGCGCACTCTGGCCTTTTCCACTTATTTTTATTTTTGATTTATTTTTGATTTATTTTGTCAATTTAAAAAAAACAATACGCATCGTGCTGTGCTGTTTGTGTTTGCTTGAGTGCATTCGCGCGCTCTCGCTTTCTCCACTTTACAATTTTTTTGTTATTATTTATCTATTCCTGAGAGTTTATCTTATTTTTTATTTGTTTATTTAAATAAAGTCGACCAGTTGCCTGCCCTTCCTTCCATTATCCGTCACCGAGACAAACTGAACAAAGTTCTGAGGTCGACCTTGTAAAGATAAGTATTCAGGTCTGTCTGCTGTTTACCTTTGCTCCTGCGCGCACTGTCCTTCTCTCCACATTTATGTGTTTTTTTGTTTGTCTATCTAATCTTTTGGGTTTTTATTCCTAATGAGGTCGACCAGTTGTCTATTTATTATTTTTTTTACTACGCATCAAGCTGCGCTGCTTGTCTTTGCTCCTGTGTGCTCGCGCACTCTCGCCTTTTCCACTTATTTTTATTTTGTCAATTTAAAAAATAAATACGCATCGTGCTGTGCTGTTTGTGTTTGCTTGAGTGCATTCGCGCGCTCTCGCTTTCTCCACTTTACAATTTTTTTGTTATTATTTATCTATTCCTGAGAGTTTATCTTATTTTTTATTTGTTTATTTAAATGAAGTCGACCAGTTGCCTGCCCTTCCTTCCATTATCCGTCACCGAGACAAACTGAACAAAGTTCTGAGGTCGACCTTGTAAAGATAAGGATTCAGGTCTGTCTTCTGTTTACCTTTGCTCCTGCGCGCACTGCCCTTCTCTCCACATTTATGTGTTTGTTTGTCTATCTAATCTTTTGGGTTTTTATTTCTAATGAGGTCGACCAGTTGTCTATTTATTATTTTTTTTACCACGCATCAAGCTGCGCTGCTTGTCTTTGCTCCTGTGTGCTCGCGCACTCTCGCCTTTTCCACTTATTTTTATTTTTGATTTATTTTTGATTTATTTTGTCAATTTAAAAAAAATACGCATCGTGCTGTGCTGTTTGTGTTTGCTTGAGTGCATTCGCGCGCTCTCGCTTTCTCCACTTTACAATTTTTTTGTTATTATTTATCTATTCCTGAGAGTTTATCTTATTTTTTATTTGTTTATTTAAATGAAGTCGACCTGTTGCCTGCACTTCCTTCCATTATCCGTCACCGAGACAAACTGAACAAAGTTCTGAGGTCGACCTTGTAAAGGTAAGGATTCAGGTCTGTCTGCTGTTTACCTTTGCTCCTGCGCGCACTGCCCTTCTCTCCACATTTATGTGTTTGTTTGTTTGTCTATCTAATCTTTTGGGTTTTTATTTCTACTGAGGTCCACCAGTTGTCTATTTATTATTTTTTTTACTACGCATCAAGCTGCGCTGCTTGTCTTTGCTCCTGTGTGCTCGCGCACTCTGGCATTTTCCACTTATTTTTATTTTTGATTTATTTTTTATTTATTTTATCAATTTTAAAAAAAAATACGCATCGTGCAGTGCTGTTTGTGTTTGCTTGAGTGCATTCGCGCGCTCTCGCTTTCTCCACTTTACAATTTTTTTGTTATTATTTATCTATTCCTGAGAGTTTGTCTTATTTTTTATTTGTTTATTTAAATGAAGTCGACCAGTTGCCTGCCCTTCCTTCCATTATCCGTCACCGAGACAAACTGAAAAAAAGTTCTGAGGTCGACCTTGTAAAGATCAAGATTCAGGTCTGTCTGCTGTTTACCTTTGCTCCTGCGCGCACTGCCCTTCTCTCCACATTTATGTGTTTGTTTGTTTGTCTATCTAATCTTTTGGGTTTTTATTTCTAATGAGGTCGACCAGTTGTCTATTTATTATTTTTTTTACTACGCATCAAGCTGCGCTGCTTGTCTTTGCTCCTGTGTGCTCGCGCACTCTCGCCTTTTCCACTTATTTTTATTTTTGATTTATTTTTTAGTTATTTTGTCAATTTAAAAAAAATACGCATCGGGCTGTGCTGTTTGTGTTTGCTTGAGTGCATTCGCGCGCTCTCGCTTTCTCCACTTTACAATTTTTTTGTTATTATTTATCTATTCCTGAGAGTTTATCTTATTTTTTATTTGTTTATTTAAATGAAGTCGACCAGTTGCCTGCCCTTCCTTCCATTATCCGTCACCGAGACAAACTGAACAAAGTTCTGAGGTCGACCTTGTAAAGATAAGGATTCAGGTCTGTCTGCTGTTTACCTTTGCTCCTGCGCGCACTGCCCTTCTCTCCACATTTATGTGTTTGTTTGTTTGTCTATCTAATCTTTTGGGTTTTTATTTCTAATGAGGTCGACCAGTTGTCTATTTATTATTTTTTTTACCACGCATCAAGCTGCGCTGCTTGTCTTTGCTCCTGTGTGCTCGCGCACTCTCGCCTTTTCCACTTATTTTTATTTTTGATTTATTTTTGATTTATTTTGTCAATTTAAAAAAAAATACGCATCGTTCTGTGCTGTTTGTGTTTGCTTGAGTGCATTCGCGCGCTCTCGCTTTCTCCACTTTACAATTTTTTGGCTATTATTTATCTATTCCTGAGAGTTTATCTTATTTTTTATTTGTTTATTTAAATGAAGTCGACCAGTTGCCTGCCCTTCCTTCCATTATCCGTCACCGAGACAATCTGAACAAAGTAATGAAGTCGACCTTGTAAAGATAAGGATTCAGGTCTGTCTGCTGTTTACCTTTGCTCCTGCGCGCACTGCCCTTCTCTCCACACTTATGTGTTTGTTTGTCTATCTAATCTTTTGGGTTTTTATTTCTAATGAGGTCGACCAGTTGTCTATTTATTATTTTTTTTACTACGCATCAAGCTGCGCTGCTTGTCTTTGCTCCTGTGTGCTCGCGCACTCTCGCCTTTTCCACTTATTTTTATTTTTGATTTATTTTTGATTTATTTTGTCAATTTTAAAAAAAATACGCATCGTGCTGTGCTGTTTGTGTTTGCTTGAGTGCATTCGCGCGCTCTCGCTGTCTCCTCTTTACAATTTTTTTGTTATTATTTATCTATTCCTGAGAGTTTATCTTAATTTTTATTTGTTTATTTAAATGAAGTCGACCAGTTGCCTGCCCTTCCTTCCATTATCCGTCACCGAGACAAACTGAACAAAGTTCTGAGGTGGACTTGTAAAGATAAGGATTCAGGTCTGTCTGCAGTTTACCTTTGCTCCTGCGCGCACTGCCCTTCTCTCCACATTTATGTGTTTGTTTGTTTGTCTATCTAATCTTTTGGGTTTTTATTTCTAATGAGGTCGACCAGTTGTCTATTTATTATTTTTTTTACTACGCATCAAGCTGCGCTGCTTGTCTTTGCTCCTGTGTGCTCGCGCACTCTCGCCTTTTCCACTTATTTTTATTTTTGATTTATTTTTTATTTATTTTGTCAATTTAAAAAAAAATACGCATCGTGCTGTGCTGTTTGTGTTTGCTTGAGTGCATTCGCGCTCTCGTTTTCTCCACTTTACAATTTTTTTGTTATTATTTATCTATTCCTGAGAGTTTATCTTATTTTTTATTTGTTTATTTAAATGAAGTCGACCAGTTGCCTGCCCTTCCTTCCATTATCCGTCACCGAGACAAACTGAACAAAGTTCTGAGGTCGACCTTGTAAAGATAAGGATTCAGGTCTGTCTGCTGTTTACCTTTGCTCCTGCGCGCACTGCCCTTCTGTCCACATTTATGTGTTTGTTTGTTTGTCTATCTAATCTTTTGGGTTTTTATTTGTAATGAGGTCGACCAGTTGTCTATTTATTATTTTTTTTACTACGCATCAAGCTGCGCTGCTTGTCTTTGCTCCTGTGTGCTCACGCACTCTCGCCTTTTCCACTTATTTTTATTTTTGATTTATTTTTGATTTATTTTGTCAATTTAAAAAAAAATACGCATCGTGCTGTGCTGTTTGTGTTTGCTTGAGTGCATTCGCGCGCTCTCGCTTTCTCCACTTTACAATTTTTTGTTATTATTTATTCCTGAGAGTTTATCTAATTTTTTATTTGTTTATTTAAATGAAGTCGACCAGTTGCCTGCCCTTCCTTCCATTATCCGTCACCGAGACAATCTGAACAAATTAATGAGGTCGACCTTGTAAAGATAAGGATTCAGGTCTGTCTGCTGTTTACCTTTGCTCCTGCGCGCACTGCCCTTCTCTCCACATTTATGTGTTTGTTTGTTTGTCTAGCTAATCTTTTGGGTTTTTATTTCTAATGAGGTCGACCAGTTGTCTATTTATTATTTTTTTTACTACGCATCAAGCTGCGCTGCTTGTCTTTGCTCCTGTGTGCTCGCGCACTCTCGCCTTTTCCACTTATTTTTATTTTTCATTTAATTTTATTTATTTTGTCAATTTAAAAAAAAATACGCATCGTGCTGTGCTGCTTGTGTTTGCTTCAGTGCATTCGCGCGCTCTCGCTCTCTCCACTTTACAATTTTTTTGTTATTATTTATCTATTCCTGAGAGTTTATCTTAATTTTTATTTGTTTATTTAAATGAAGTCGACCAGTTGCCTGCCCTTCCTTCCATTATCCGTCACCGAGACAATCTGAACAAAGTAATGAGGTCGACCTTGAAAAGATAAGGATTCAGCATCACCGAGACAAACTGAACAAAGTTCTGAGGTCGACCTTGTAAAGATAGGGATTCAGGTCTGTCTGCTGTTTACCTTTGATCCTGCGCGCACTGCCCTTCTCTCCACATTTATGTGTTTGTTTGTTTGTCTATTAATCTTTTGGGTTTTAATTTCTAATGAGTTCGACCAGTTGTCTACTTATTATTTTTTTTACTACGCATCAAGCTGCGCTGCTTGTCTTTGCTCCTGTGTGCTCGCGCACTCTGGCCTTTTCCACTTATTTTTATTTTTGATTTATTTTTGATTTATTTTGTCAATTTAAAAAAAACAATACGCATCGTGCTGTGCTGTTTGTGTTTGCTTGAGTGCATTCGCGCGCTCTCGCTTTCTCCACTTTACAATTTTTTTGTTATTATTTATCTATTCCTGAGAGTTTATCTTATTTTTTATTTGTTTATTTAAATAAAGTCGACCAGTTGCCTGCCCTTCCTTCCATTATCCGTCACCGAGACAAACTGAACAAAGTTCTGAGGTCGACCTTGTAAAGATAAGTATTCAGGTCTGTCTGCTGTTTACCTTTGCTCCTGCGCGCACTGTCCTTCTCTCCACATTTATGTGTTTTTTTGTTTGTCTATCTAATCTTTTGGGTTTTTATTTCTAATGAGGTCGACCAGTTGTCTATTTATTATTTTTTTTACTACGCATCAAGCTGCGCTGCTTGTCTTTGCTCCTGTGTGCTCGCGCACCTCTCGCCTTTTCCACTTATTTTTATTTTGTCAATTTAAAAAATAAATACGCATCGTGCTGTGCTGTTTGTGTTTGCTTGAGTGCATTCGCGCGCTCTCGCTTTCTCCACTTTACAATTTTTTTGTTATTATTTATCTATTCCTGAGAGTTTATCTTATTTTTTTATTTGTTTATTTAAATGAAGTCGACCAGTTGCCTGCCCTTCCTTCCATTATCCGTCACCGAGACAAACTGAACAAAGTTCTGAGGTCGACCTTGTAAAGATAAGGATTCAGGTCTGTCTGCTGTTTACCTTTGCTCCTGCGCGCACTGCCCTTCTCTCCACATTTATGTGTTTGTTTGTCTATCTAATCTTTTGGGTTTTTATTTCTAATGAGGTCGACCAGTTGTCTATTTATTATTTTTTTTACCACGCATCAAGCTGCGCTGCTTGTCTTTGCTCCTGTGTGCTCGCGCACTCTCGCCTTTTCCACTTATTTTATTTTTGATTTATTTTTGATTTATTTTGTCAATTTAAAAAAAATACGCATCGTGCTGTGCTGTTTGTGTTTGCTTGAGTGCATTCGCGCGCTCTCGCTTTCTCCACTTTACAATTTTTTTGTTATTATTTATCTATTCCTGAGAGTTTATCTTATTTTTTATTTGTTTATTTAAATGAAGTCGACCTGTTGCCTGCACTTCCTTCCATTATCCGTCACCGAGACAAACTGAACAAAGTTCTGAGGTCGACCTTGTAAAGGTAAGGATTCAGGTCTGTCTGCTGTTTACCTTTGCTCCTGCGCGCACTGCCCTTCTCTCCACATTTATGTGTTTGTTTGTTTGTCTATCTAATCTTTTGGGTTTTTATTTCTACTGAGGTCCACCAGTTGTCTATTTATTATTTTTTTTTACTACGCATCAAGCTGCGCTGCTTGTCTTTGCTCCTGTGTGCTCGCGCACTCTGGCATTTTCCACTTATTTTTATTTTTGATTTATTTTTTATTTATTTTATCAATTTTAAAAAAAATACGCATCGTGCAGTGCTGTTTGTGTTTGCTTGAGTGCATTCGCGCGCTCTCGCTTTCTCCACTTTACAATTTTTTTGTTATTATTTATCTATTCCTGAGAGTTTGTCTTATTTTTTATTTGTTTATTTAAATGAAGTCGACCAGTTGCCTGCCCTTCCTTCCATTATCCGTCACCGAGACAAACTGAACAAAGTTCTGAGGTCGACCTTGTAAAGATCAAGATTCAGGTCTGTCTGCTGTTTACCTTTGCTCCTGCGCGCACTGCCCTTCTCTCCACATTTATGTGTTTGTTTGTTTGTCTATCTAATCTTTTGGGTTTTTATTTCTAATGAGGTCGACCAGTTGTCTATTTATTATTTTTTTTACTACGCATCAAGCTGCGCTGCTTGTCTTTGCTCCTGTGTGCTCGCGCACTCTCGCCTTTTCCACTTATTTTTATTTTTGATTTATTTTTTAGTTATTTTGTCAATTTAAAAAAAATACGCATCGGGCTTGTGCTGTTTGTGTTTGCTTGAGTGCATTCGCGCGCTCTCGCTTTCTCCACTTTACAATTTTTTTGTTATTATTTATCTATTCCTGAGAGTTTATCTTATTTTTTATTTGTTTATTTAAATGAAGTCGACCAGTTGCCTGCCCTTCCTTCCATTATCCGTCACCGAGACAAACTGAACAAAGTTCTGAGGTCGACCTTGTAAAGATAAGGATTCAGGTCTGTCTGCTGTTTACCTTTGCTCCTGCGCGCACTGCCCTTCTCTCCACATTTATGTGTTTGTTTGTTTGTCTATCTAATCTTTTGGGTTTTTATTTCTAATGAGGTCGACCAGTTGTCTATTTATTATTTTTTTTACCACGCATCAAGCTGCGCTGCTTGTCTTTGCTCCTGTGTGCTCGCGCACTCTCGCCTTTTCCACTTATTTTTATTTTTGATTTATTTTTGATTTATTTTGTCAATTTTAAAAAAATACGCATCGTTCTGTGCTGTTTGTGTTTGCTTGAGTGCATTCGCGCGCTCTCGCTTTCTCCACTTTACAATTTTTTGGCTATTATTTATCTATTCCTGAGAGTTTATCTTATTTTTTATTTGTTTATTTAAATGAAGTCGACCAGTTGCCTGCCCTTCCTTCCATTATCCGTCACCGAGACAATCTGAACAAAGTAATGAAGTCGACCTTGTAAAGATAAGGATTCAGGTCTGTCTGCTGTTTACCTTTGCTCCTGCGCGCACTGCCCTTCTCTCCACATTTATGTGTTTGTTTGTCTATCTAATCTTTTGGGTTTTTATTTCTAATGAGGTCGACCAGTTGTCTATTTATTATTTTTTTTACTACGCATCAAGCTGCGCTGCTTGTCTTTGCTCCTGTGTGCTCGCGCACTCTCGCCTTTTCCACTTATTTTTATTTTGATTTATTTTTGATTTATTTTGTCAATTTTAAAAAAAATACGCATCGTGCTGTGCTGTTTGTGTTTGCTTGAGTGCATTCGCGCGCTCTCGCTGTCTCCACTTTACAATTTTTTTGTTATTATTTATCTATTCCTGAGAGTTTATCTTAATTTTTATTTGTTTATTTAAATGAAGTCGACCAGTTGCCTGCCCTTCCTTCCATTATCCGTCACCGAGACAAACTGAACAAAGTTCTGAGGTGGACTTGTAAAGATAAGGATTCAGGTCTGTCTGCAGTTTACCTTTGCTCCTGCGCGCACTGCCCTTCTCTCCACATTTATGTGTTTGTTTGTTTGTCTATCTAATCTTTTGGGTTTTTATTTCTAATGAGGTCGACCAGTTGTCTATTTATTATTTTTTTTACTACGCATCAAGCTGCGCTGCTTGTCTTTGCTCCTGTGTGCTCGCGCACTCTCGCCTTTTCCACTTATTTTTATTTTTGATTTATTTTTTATTTATTTTGTCAATTTAAAAAAAAATACGCATCGTGCTGTGCTGTTTGTGTTTTGCTTGAGTGCATTCGCGCTCTCGTTTTCTCCACTTTACAATTTTTTTGTTATTATTTATCTATTCCTGAGAGTTTATCTTATTTTTATTTGTTTATTTAAATGAAGTCGACCAGTTGCCTGCCCTTCCTTCCATTATCCGTCACCGAGACAAACTGAACAAAGTTCTGAGGTCGACCTTGTAAAGATAAGGATTCAGGTCTGTCTGCTGTTTACCTTTGCTCCTGCGCACTGTCCTTCTCTCCACATTTATGTGTTTGTTTGTTTGTCTATCTAATCTTTGGGTTTTTATTTCTAAAGAGGACGACCAGTTGTCTATTTATTATTTTTTTTTACTACGCATTAAGCTGCGCTGCTTGTCTTTGCTCCTGTGTGCTGGCGCCCTCTCGCCTTTTCCACTTATTTTTATTTTTGATTTATTTTTGATTTATCTTGTCAATATTAAAAAAAAAAACGCATCATGCTGTGCTGTTTGTGTTTGCTTGAGTGCATTCGCGCGCTCTCGCATTCTCCACTTTACATTTTTTTTGTTATTATTTATCTATTCCTGAGAGTTTATCTTATTTTTTATTTGTTTATTTAAATGAAGTCGACCAGTTGCCTGCCCTTCCTTCCATTATCCGTCACCGAGACAATCTGAACAAAGTAATGAGGTCGACCTTGTAAAGATAAGGATTCAGGTCTGTCTGCTGTTTACCTTTGCTCCTGCGCGCACTGCCCTTCTCTCCACATTTATGTGTTTGTTTGTTTGTCTATCTAATCTTTTGGGTTTTTATTTATAATGAGGTCGACCAGTTGTCTATTTATTATTTTTTTTACTACGCATCAAGCTGCGCTGCTTGTCTTTGCTCCTGTGTGCTCGCGCACTTTCGCCTTTTCCACTAATTTTTATTTTTCATTTAATTTTATTTATTTTGTCAATTTAAAAAAAATACGCATCGTGCTGTGCTGTTTGTGTTTGCTTGAGTGCATTCGCGCGCTCTCGCTTTCTCCACTTTACAATTTTTTTGTTATTATTTATCTATTCCTGAAATTTTACCTTATTTTTTATTTGTTTATTTAAATGAAGTCGACCAGTTGCCTGCCCTTCCTTCCATTATCCGTCACCGAGACAAACTGAACAAAGTTCTGAGGTCGACCTTGTAAAGATAAGGATTCAGGTCTGTCTGCTGTTTAACTTTGCTCCTGCGCGCACTGCCCTTCTCTCCACATTTATGTGTTTGTTTGTTTGTCTATCTAATCTTTTGGGTTTTTATTTCTAATGAGGTCGACCAGTTGTCTATTTATTATTTTTTTTACCACGCATCAAGCTGCGCTGCTTGTCTTTGCTCCTGTGTGCTCGCGCACTCTCGCCTTTTCCACTTATTTTTATTTTTGATTTATTTTTGATTTATTTTGTCAATTTTAAAAAAAATACGCATCGTTCTGTGCTGTTTGTGTTTGCTTGAGTGCATTCCGCGCTCTCGCTTTCTCCACTTTACAATTTTTTGGCTATTATTTATCTATTCCTGAGAGTTTATCTTATTTTTTATTTGTTTATTTAAATGAAGTCGACCAGTTGCCTGCCCTTCCTTCCATTATCCGTCACCGAGACAATCTGAACAAAGTAATGAGGTCGACCTTGTAAAGATAAGGATTCAGGTCTGTCTGCTGTTTACCTTTGCTCCTGCACGCACTGCCCTTCTCTCCACATTTATGTGTTTGTTTGTTTGTCTATCTAATCTTTTGGGTTTTTATTTCTAATGAGGTCGACCAGTTGTCTATTTATTATTTTTTTTACTACGCATCAAGCTGCGCTGCTTGTCTTTGCTCCTGTGTGCTCGCGCACTCTCGCCTTTTCCACTTATTTTTATTTTTGATTTATTTTTGATTTATTTTGTCAATTTAAAAAAAATACGCATCGTGCTGTGCTGTTTGTGTTTGCTTGAGTGCATTCGCGCTCTCGCTTTCTCCACTTTACAATTTTTTTGTTATTATTTATCTATTCCTGAGAGTTTATCTTAATTTTTATTTGTTTATTTAAATGAAGTCGACCAGTTGCCTGCCCTTCCTTCCATTATCCATCACCGAGACAAACTGAACAAAGTTCTGAGGTCGACTTTGTAAAGATAAGGATTCAGGTCTGTCTGCTGTTTACCTTTGCTCCTGCGCGCACTGCCCTTCTCTCCACATTTATGTGTTTGTTTGTTTGTCTATCTAATCTTTTGGGTTTTTATTTCTAATGAGGTCGACCAGTTGTCTATTTATTATTTTTTTTACTACGCATCAAGCTGCGCTGCTTGTCTTTGCTCCTGTGTGCTCGCGCACTCTCGCCTTTTCCACTTATTTTTATTTTTGATTTATTTTTGATTTATTTTGTCAATTTAAAAAAAAAATACGCATCGTGCTGTGCTGTTTGTGTTTGCTTGAGTGCATTCGCGCGCTCTCGCTTTCTCCACTTTACAATTTTTTGTTATTATTTATTCCTGAGAGTTTATCTTATTTTTTTATTTGTTTATTTAAATGAAGTCGACCAGTTGCCTGCTCTTCCTTCCATTATCCGTCACCGAGACAAACTGAACAAAGTTCTGAGGTCGACCTTGTAAAGATAAGGATTCAGGTCTGTCTGCTGTTTACCTTTGCTCCTGCGCACTGTCCTTCTCTCCACATTTATGTGTTTGTTTGTTTGTCTATCTAATCTTTGGGTTTTTATTTCTAAAGAGGACGACCAGTTGTCTATTTATTATTTTTTTTACTACGTATCAAGCTGCGCTGCTTGTCTTTGCTCCTGTGTGCTGGCGCACTCTCGCCTTTTCCACTTATTTTTATTTTTGATTTATTTTTGATTTATTTTGTCAATATTAAAAAAAATACCCATCGTGCTGTGCTGTTTGTGTTTGCATGAGTGCATTCGCGCGCTCTCGCATTCTCCACTTTACAATTTTTTTGTTATTATTTATCTATTCCTGAGAGTTTATCTTATTTTTTATTTGTTTATTTAAATGAAGTCGACCAGTTGCCTGCCCTTCCTTCCATTATCCGTCACCGAGACAATCTGAACAAAGTAATGAGGTCGACCTTGTAAAGATAAGGATTCAGGTCTGTCTGCTGTTTACCTTTGCTCCTGCGCGCACTGCCCTTCTCTCCACATTTATGTGTTTGTTTGTTTGTCTATCTAATCTTTTGGGTTTTTATTTATAATGAGGTCGACCAGTTGTCTATTTATTATTTTTTTTACTACGCATCAAGCTGCGCTGCTTGTCTTTGCTCCTGTGTGCTCGCGCACTCTCGCCTTTTCCACTTATTTTTATTTTTCATTTAATTTTATTTATTTTGTCAATTTAAAAAAAAATACGCATCGTGCTGTGCTGTTTGTGTTTGCTTGAGTGCATTCGCGCGCTCTCGCTTTCTCCACTTTACAATTTTTTGTTATTATTTATTCCTGAGAGTTTATCTAATTTTTTATTTGTTTATTTAAATGAAGTCGACCAGTTGCCTGCCCTTCCTTCCATTATCCGTCACCGAGACAATCTGAACAAATTAATGAGGTCGACCTTGTAAAGATAAGGATTCAGGTCTGTCTGCTGTTTACCTTTGCTCCTGCGCGCACTGCCCTTCTCTCCACTTTTATGTGTTTGTTTGTTTGTCTATCTAATCTTTTGGGTTTTTATTTCTAATGAGGTCGACCAGTTGTCTATTTATTAATTTTT
>NW_025959879.1:0-57748 GCF_023159225.1 Perognathus longimembris pacificus | reverse complement strand
TAATGAGCTTTTATCTCTCTCTCCTCACCACAAATCAGATTCCTTTGAGGAATTCCAGTACATTATCCTTTCCCCTGTGTAATTACCTTAACAACCTCCAGCTGTTTTTATTCTCAGAAGGTTTACTCCCTGATATTCAGCTGCCTACCCCTTTCGTAAGTGCAGGAAATAAATGAGCTTTTTTCTCTGTTCCCTCACTACAATCCAGATTCTTTTGGGGAGTTACCAGTACAGTAACCATACCAGGAAGTACTTAATTTATTAAGCTACTGCTTTTCTTAATCTCAGTGGAGATATTTACTGATAAACAGCTACCTACGCAGCATGTTCATGTCGTTCCTAAATGAGCTTTTATCTCTCTCCCCTCACCACAAATCAGAATCTTCTGGGGAGTTCCCGGTACATTATCCTTTCCCCTGTGTAATTACCTTAACAAGCTCCAGCTGTTTTTATTCTCAGAAGGTTTACTCCCTGATATACAGCTGCCTTCCCCCTTCGTAGGTGCAGGTCCTAAATGAGCTTTTTTCTCTGTTCCCTCACCACAATCCAGATTCTTTTGGGGAGTTACCAGTAAAGTAACCATAACAGGAAGTACTTAATTTATTAAGCTACTGCTTTTCTTAATCTCAGTGGAGATAATTACTGATAAACAGCTACCTACGCAGCATGTTCATGTCGTTCCTAAATGAGCTTTTATGTCTCTCCCCTCACCACAAATCAGATTCTTCTGAGGAGTTCCCAGTACATTATCCTTTCCCCTGTGTAATTACCTTAACAAGCTCCCGCTGTTTTTATTCTCAGAAGGTTTACTCCCTGATATACAGCTGCCTACCCCCTTCGTAAGTGCAGGTCCTAAATGAGCTTTTTTCTCTGTTCCCTCACCTCAATCCAGATTCTTTTGGGGAGTTACCAGTACAGTACCCATACCAGGAAGTACTTAATTTATTAAGCTACTGCTTTTCTTAATCTCAGTGGAGATATTTACTGATACACAGCTACCTACGCAGCATGTTCATGTCGTTCCTAAATGAGCTTTTATCTCTCTCCCCTCACCACAAATCAGATTCTTCTGAGGAGTTCCCAGTACATTATCCTTTCCCCTGTGTAATTACATTAACAAGCTCCAGCTGTTTTTATTCTCAGAAGGTTTACTCCCTGATAAACAGCTGCCTAAACCCTTCGTAATGCAGGTCTTAAATGAGCTTTTTTCTCTGTTCCCTCACCACAATCCAGATTCTTTTGGGGAGTTACCAGTACAGTAACCATACCAGATAGTACTTAACTTATTAAGCTACTGCTTTTCTTAATCTCAGTGGAGATATTTACTGATAAACAGCTACCTACGCAGCATGTTCATGTCGTTCCTAAATGAGCTTTTTCTCTCTCCCCTCACCATAAATCAGATTCTTCTGAGGAGTTCCCAATACATTATCCTTTCCCCTGTGTAATTACCATAACAAGCTCCAGCTGTTTTTACTCTCAGAAGGTTTACTCCCTGATATACAGCTGCCTACCCCCTTCGTAAGTGCAGGTCCTAAATGAGCTTTTTTCTCTGTTCCCTCACCACAATCCAGATTCTTTTGGGGAGTTACCAGTACAGTAACCATAACAGGAAGTACTTAATTTATTAAGCTACTGCTTTTCTTAATCTCTTTGGAGATATTTACTGATAAACACCTACCTATGCAGCATGTTCATGTCGTTTCTAAATGTGCTTTTATCTCTCTCCCCTCACCACAAATCAGATTCTTCTGAGGAGTTCCCAGTACATCATCCTTTCCCCTGTGTAATTACCTTAACAAGCTCCAGCTGTTTTTATTCTCAGAAGGTTTACTCCCTGATATACAGCTGCCTACCCCCTTCGTAAGTGCAGGTCCTAAATTAGCTGTTTTCTCTGTTCCCTCACCACAATCCAGATTCTTTTGGGGAGTTACCAGTACAGTAACCATACCAGGAAGTACTTAATTTATTAAGCTACTGCTTTTCTTAATCTCAGTGCAGATATTTACGTATAAACTGCTACCTACACCGCATGTTCATGTCGTTCCTAAATGAGCTTTTATCTCTCTCCCTCACCACAAATCAATTCTTCTGAGGAGTTCCCTGTACATTATCCTTTCCCCTGTGTAATTACCTTAACAAGCTCCAGCTGTTTTTATTCTCAGAAGGTTTACTCCCTGATATACAGCAGCCTACCCCCTTCGTAAGTGCAGGTCCTAAATGAGCTTTTTTCTCTGTTCCCTCACCACAATCCAGATTCTTTTTGGGAATTACCAGTACAGTAACCATACCAGAAAGTACTTAATTTATTAAGATACTGCTTTTCTTAATCTCAGTGGACATATTTACTGATAAACAGCTACCTACGCAGCATGTTCATGTCGTTCCTAAATGAGCTTTTATCTCTCTCCCCTCACCACAAATCAGATTCTTCTGGGGAGTTCCCAGTACATTATCCTTTCCCCTGTGTAATTACCTTAACAAGCTCCAGCTGTTTTTATTCTCAGAAGGTTTACTCCCTGATATACAGCTGCCTACCCCCTTCGTATGTGCAGGTCCTAAATGAGCTTTTTTCTCTGTTCCCTCACCACAATCCAGATTCTTTTGAGGAGTTACCAGTACAGTAACCATACCAGGAAGTACTTAATTTATTAAGCTACTGCTTTTCTTAATCCCAGTGGTGATATTTACTGATAAACAGCTACGTACGCAGCATGTTCATGTCGTTCCTAAATGAGCTTTTATCTCTCTCCCCTCACCACAAATCAGATTCTTCTGAGGAGTTCCCAGTACATTATCCTTTCCCCTGTGTAATTACCTTAACAAGCTCCAGCTGTTTTTATTCTCAGAAGATTTACTCCCTGATATACTGCTGCCTACCCCCTTCGTAATTGAAGGTCCTAAATGAACTTTTTTTCTCTGTTCCCTCACCACAATCCAGATTCTTTTGGGGAATTACCAGTACAGTATCCATACCAGGAAGTACTAAATTTATTAAGCTACTGCTTTTCTTAATCTCAGTGGAGATATTTACTGATAAACAGCTACATACGCAGCATGTTCATGTCGTTCCTAAATGAGCTTTTATCTCTCTCCCCTCACCCCAAATCAGATTCTTCTGAGGAGTTCCCAGTACATTATCCTTTCCCCTGTGTAATTACCTTAACACGCTCCAGCTGTTTTTATTCTCAGAAGGTTACTCCCTTATATACAGCTGCCTACCCCCTTCGTAAGTGCAGGTCCTAAATGAGCTTTTTCTCTGTTCCCTCATCACAATCCAGATTCTTTTGGGGGAGTTACCAGTACAGTATCCATACCAGGAATTATTAATTTATTAAGCTACTGCTTTTCTTAATCTCAGTGGAGATATTTACTGATAAACAGCTACCTACGCAGCATGTTCATATGTTTCATAAATGAGCTTTTACCTCTCTCCCCTCACCACAAATCAGATTCTTCTGAGCAGTTCCCAGTACATTATCCTTTCCCCTGTGTAATTACCTTAACACGCTCCAGCTGTTTTTAGTCTCAGAAGGTTTACTCCCTGATATACAGCTGCCTACCCCCTTCTAATTGCAGGTCAAAATGACCTTATTTCTCTGTTCCCTCTCCACAATCCAGATTCTTTTGGGGAGTTAACAATACAGTAACCATACCAGGAAGTACTTAATTTATTAAGCTACTGCATTTCTTAATCTCAGTGGAGATATTTACTGATAAACAGCTACATACGCAGCATGTTCATGTCGTTCCTAAATGAGCTTTTATCTCTATCCCTCACCACAAATCAGATTCTTCTGAGGAGTTCCCAGTACATTATCCTTTTCCCTGGTTAACTACCTTAACAAGCTCCAGCTGTTTTTATTCTCAGAAGGTTTACTCCCTGATATACAGCTGCCTACCCCCTTCGTAAGTGCAGGTCCTAAATGAGCTTTTTTCTCTGTTCCCTCACCAAAATCCAGATTCTTTTGGGGAGTTACCAGTACAGTAACCATACCAGGAAGTACTTAATTTATTAAGCTACTGCTTTTCTTAATCTCAGTGGAGATATTTACTGATAAACAGCTACCTACACAGCATGTTCATGTCGTTCTTAAATGAGCTTTATCTCTCTCCCCCTCACCACAATCAGATTCTTCTGAGGAGTTCCCAGTACATTATCCTTTCCCCTGTGTAAATACCTTAACAAGCTCCAGCTGTTTTATTCTCAGAAGGTTTACTCCCTGATATACAGCTGCCTACCCCCTTCGTATGTGCAGGTCCTAAATGAGCTTTTTTCTCTGTTCCCTCACCACAATCCAGATTCTTTTGAGGAGTTACCAGTACAGTAACCATACCAGGAAGTACTTAATTTATTAAGCTACTGCTTTTCTTAATCCAGTGAAGATATTTACTGATAAACAGCTACCTACGCAGCATGTTCATGTCGTTCCTAAATGAGCTTTTATCTCTCTCTTCCTCACCAACAAATCAGATTCCTTTGAGGAATTCCAGTACATTATCCTTTCCCCTGTGTAATTACCTTAACAACCTCCAGCTGTTTTTATTCTCAGAAGGTTTACTCCCTGATATTCAGCAGCCTACCCCTTTCGTAAGTGCAGGAAATAAATGAGCTTTTTTTCTCTGTTCCCTCACTACAATCCAGATTCTTTTGGGGAGTTACCAGTACAGTAACCATACCAGGAAGTACTTAATTTATTAAGCTACTGCTTTTCTTAATCTCAGTGGAGATATTTACTGATAAACAGCTACCTACGCAGCATGTTCATGTCGTTCCTAAATGAGCTTTTATCTCTCTCCCCCTCACCACAAATCAGAATCTTCTGGGGAGTTCCCGGTACATTATCCTTTCCCCTGTGTAATTACCTTAACAAGCTCCAGCTGTTTTTATTCTCAGAAGGTTTACTCCCTGATATACAGCTGCCTTCCCCCTTCGTAGGTGCAGGTCCTAAATGAGCTTTTTTCTCTGTTCCCTCACCACAATCCAGATTCTTTTGGGGAGTTACCAGTAAAGTAACCATAACAGGAAGTACTTAATTTATTAAGCTACTGCTTTTCTTAATCTCAGTGGAGATAATTACTGATAAACAGCTACCTACGCAGCATGTTCATGTCGTTCCTAAATGAGCTTTTATGTCTCTCCCCTCACCACAAATCAGATTCTTCTGAGGAGTTCCCAGTACATTATCCTTTCCCCTGTGTAATTACCTTAACAAGCTCCCGCTGTTTTTATTCTCAGAAGGTTTACTCCCTGATATACAGCTGCCTACCCCCTTCGTAAGTGCAGGTCCTAAATGAGCTTTTTTCTCTGTTCCCTCACCACACTCCAGATTCTTTTGGAGAGTTATCAGTACAGTAACCATACAAGGAAGTACTTAATTTATTAAGCTACTGCTCTTCTTAATCTCAGTGGAGATATTTACTGATAAACAGCTACCTACGCAGCATGTTCATGTCGTTCCTGAATGAGCTTTTATCTCTCTCCCCTCACCACAAATCAGATTCTTCTGAGGAGTTCCCAATACATTATCCTTTCCCCTGTGTAATTACCTTAACAAGCTCCAGCTGTTTTTATTCTCAGAAGGTTTACTCCCTGATATACAGCTGCCTAACCCCTTCGTAAGTGCAGGACCTAAATGAGCTTTTTTCTCTGTTCCCTCACCACAATCCACATTCTTTTGGGGAGTTAACAGTACAGTAACCATACCAGGAAGTACTTAATTTATTAAGCTACTGCTTTTCTTAATCCCAGTGAAGATATTTACTGATAAACAGCTACCTACGCAGCATGTTCATGTCGTTCCTAAATGAGATTTTATCTCTCTCTCCTCACCGAAATCAGATTCTTCTGAGGAATTCCCAGTACATTATTCTTTCCCATGTGTAATTACCTTAACAAGCTCCAGCTGTTTTTATTCTCAGAAGGTTTACTCCCTGATATACAGCATCCTAACCCCTTAGTAAGTGCAGGTCCTAAATGAGCTTTTTCTCTGTTCCCTCACCACAATCCAGATTATTTTGGGGAGTTACCAGTACAGTAACCATACCAGGAAGTACTTAATTTATTAAGCTACTGCTTTTCTTAATCTCAGTGGAGATATTTACTGATAAACAGCTACCTACGCAGCATGTTCATGTCGTTCATAAATGAGCTTTTATCTCTCTCCCCTCACCACAAATCAGATTCTTCTGAGGAGTTCCCGGTACATTACCCTTTCCCCTGTGTAATTACCTTAACAAGCTCCAGCTGGTTATATTCTCAGAAGGTTTACTCCCTGATATACAGCTGCCTACCCCCTTCGTAGGTGCAGGTCCTAAATGAGCTTTTTTCTCTGTTCCCTCACCACAATCCAGATTCTTTTGGGGAGTATACCAGTACAGTAACCATACCAGGAAGTACTTAATTTATTAAGCTACTGCTTTTCTTAATCTCAGTGGAGATATTTACTGATAAACAGGTACCTACGCAGCATGTTCATGTCGTTCCTAAATGAGCTTTTATCTCTCTCCCCTCACCACAAATCAGATTCTTCTGAGGAGTTCCCGGTACATTATCCTTTCCCCTGTGTAATTACCTTAACAAGCTCCAGCTGTTTTAATTCTCAGAAGGTTTCCTCCCTGATATACAGCTGCCTACCCCCTTCGTAAGTGCAGGTCCTAAATGAGCTTTTTTCTCTGTTCCCTCACCACAATCCAGATTCTTTTGGGGAGTTAACAGTACAGTAACCATACCAGGAAGTACTTAATTTATTAAGCTACTGCTTTTCTTAATCCCAGTGAAGATATTTACTGATAAACAGCTACCTACGCAGCATGTTCATGTCGTTCCTAAATGAGCTTTTATCTCTCTCTCCTCACCACAAATCAGATTCCTTTGAGGAATTCCCAGTACATTATCCTTTCCCCTGTGTAATTACCTTGACAACCTCCACCTGTTTTTATTCTCAGAAGGTTTACTCCCTGATATTCAGCTGCCTACCCCTTTCGTAAGTGCAGGAAATAAATGAGCTTTTTTCTCTGTTCCCTCACTACAATCCAGATTCTTTTGGGGAGTTACCAGTACAGTAACCATACCAGGAAGTACTTAATTTATTAAGCTACTGCTTCTCTTAATCTCAGTGGAGATATTTACTGATAAGCAGGTACCTACGCAGCATGTCCATGTCGTTCCTAAATGAGCTTTTATCTCTCTCCCCTCACCACAAATCAGATTCTTCTAAGGAGTTCCCAGTACATTATCCTTTCCCCTGTGTAATTACCTTAACAAGCTCCAGCTGTTTTTATTCTCAGAAGGTTTACTCCCTGATATACAGCTGCCTAACCCCTTCGTAAGTGCAGGTCCTAAATGAGCTTTTTTCTCTGTTCCCTCACCAGAATCCAGATTTTTTTGGGGAGTTACCAGTACAGTAACCATACCAGGAAGTACTTAATTTATTAAGCTACTGCTTTTCTTAATCTCAGTGGAGATATTTACTGATAAACAGCTACCTACGCAGCATGTTCATGTAGTTCCTAAATGAGCTTTTATCTCTCTCCCCTCACCACAAATCAGAATCTTCTGAGGAGTTCCCGGTACATTATCCTTTCCCCTGTGTAATTACCTTAACAAGCTCCAGCTGTTTTTATTCTCAGAAGGTTTACTCCCTGATATACAGCTCCCTACCCCCTTAGTAAGTGCAGGTCCTAAATGAGCTTTTTTCTCTGTTCCCTCACCACAATCCAGATTCTTTTGGGAGTTACCAGTACAGTAACCATACCAGGAAGTACTTAATTTATTAAGCTACTGCTTTTCTTAATCTCAGTGGAGATATTTACTGATAAACAGCTACCTACGCAGCATGTTCATGTCGTTCCTAAATGAGCTTTTATATCTCTCCCCTCACCACAAATCAGATTCTTCTGAGGAGTTCCCAGTACATTATCCTTTCGCGGGTGTAATTACCTTAACAAGCTCCAGCTGTTTTTATTCTCAGAAGGTTTACTCCCTGATATACAGCTGCCTACCCCCTTCGTAAGTGCAGGTCCTAAATGAGCTTTTTTCTCTGTTCCCTCACCACAATCCAAATTCTTTTGGGGAGTTACCAGTACAGTAACCATACCAGGAAGTACTTAATTTATTAAGCTACTGCTTTTCTTAATCTCAGTGGAGATATTTACTGATAAACAGCTACCTACGCAGCATGTTCATGTCGTTCCTAAATAAGCTTTTATCTCTCTCCCCTCATCACAAATCAGATTCTTCTGAGGAGTTCCCAGTACATTATCCTTTCCCCTGTGTAATTACCTTAACAAGCTCCAGCAGTTTTTATTCTCAGAAGGTTAACTCTCTGATATACAGCTGCCTACCCCCTTCGTCAGTGCAGGTCCTAAATGAGCTTTTTTCTCTGTTCAATCAGCACAATCCAGATTCTATTGGGGAGTTACCAGTACAGTAACCATACCAGGAAGTACTTAATTTATTAAGCTACTGCTTTTCTTAATCTCAGTGGAGATATTTAATGATAAACAGCTACCTACGTAGCATGTTCATGTCGTTCCTAAATGAGCTTTTATCTCTCTCCCCTCACCACAAATCAGATTCTTCTGAGGAGTTCCCAGTACATTATCCTTTCCCCTGTGTAATTACCTTAACAAGCTCCAGCTGTTTTTATTCTCAGAAGGTTTACTCCCTGATATACAACTGCCTACCCCCTTCGTAAGTGCAGGTCCTAAATGAGCTTTTTTCTCTGTTCCCTCACCACAATCCAGATTCTTTTGGGGAGTTACCAGTACAGTAACCATACCAGGAAGTACTTAATTTATTAAGCTACTGCTTTTCTTAATCTCAGTGGAGATATTTACTGATAAACAGGTACCTACGCAGCATGTTCATGTCGTTCTTAAATGAGCTATTATCTCTCACCCTTCACCAAAAATCAGATTCTTCTGAGGAGTTCCCAGTACATTATCCTTTCCCCTGTGTAATTACCTTAACAAGCTCCAGCTGTTTTTATTTTCAGAAGGTTTACTCCCTGATATACAGCTGCCTACCCCCTTCGTAAGTGCAGGTCCTAAATGAGCTTTTTTCTCTGTTCCCTCACCACAATCCAGATTCTTTTGGGGGAGTTACCAGTACAGTAACCATACCAGGAATTACTTAATTTATTAAGCTACTGCTTTTCTTAATCTCAGTGGAGATATTTACTGATAAACTGCTACCTACGCAGCATGTTCATGTCGTTCCTAAATGAGCTTTTATCTCTCTCCCCTCACCACAAATCAGATTCTTCTGAGGAGTTCCCAGTACATTATCCTTTCCCCTGTGTAATTACCTTAACAAGCTCCAGCTGTTTTTATTCTCAGAAGGTTTACTCCCTGATATACAG
This sequence comes from Perognathus longimembris pacificus, assembly GCF_023159225.1. Classification (NCBI taxonomy): domain Eukaryota; kingdom Metazoa; phylum Chordata; class Mammalia; order Rodentia; family Heteromyidae; genus Perognathus; species Perognathus longimembris. The sequence continues at coordinate 48,383 of NW_025959879.1, read as the reverse complement.
CTGCCTACCCCCTTCGTAAGTGCAGGTCCTAAATGAGCTTTTTTCTCTGTTCCCTCACCACAATCCAGATTCTTTGGGGAGTTACCAGTACAGTAACCATACCAGGAAGTACTTAATTTATTAAGCTACTGCTTTTCTTAATCTCAGTGGAGATATTTACTGATAAACAGCTACCTACGCAGCATGTTTCATGTCGTTCCTAAATGAGCTTTTATCTCTCTCCCCTCACCACAAATCAGATTCTTCTGAGGAGTTCCCAGTACATTATCCTTTCCCCTGTGTAATTACCTTAACAAGCTCCAGCTGTTTTTATTCACAGAAGGTTTACTCCTTGATATACAGCTGCCTACCCCCTTCGTAAGTGCAGGTCCTAAATGAGCTTTTTTGTCTGTTCCCCCACCACAATCCAGATTCTTTTGGGGAGTTTCCAGTACAGTACCCATACCAGGAAGTACTTAATTTATTAAGATACTGCTTTTCTTAATCTCAGTGGAGATATTTACTGATAAACAGCTACCTACGCAGCATGTTCATGTCGTTCCTAAATGAGCTTTTATCTCTCTCCCCTCACCACAAATCAGCTTTTTCTGAGGAGTTCCCAGTACATTATCCTTTCCCCTGTGTAATTACCTTAACAAGCTCCACCTGTTTTTATTCTCAGAAGGTTTACTCCCTGATATACAGCTGCCTACCCCCTTCGTAAGTGCAGGTCCTAAATGAGCTTTTTTCTCTGTTCCCTCACCACAATCCAGATTCTTTTGGGGAGTTACCAGTACAGTAACCATACCAGGAAGTACTTAATTTATTAAGCTACTGCTTATCTTAATCTCAGTGGAGATATTTACTGATAAACAGCTATGTACGCAGCATGTTCATGTCGTTCCTAAATGAGCTTTTATCTCTCTCCCCTTACCACAAATCAGATTCTTCTGAGGAGTTCCAGTACATTATCCTTTCCCCTGTGTAATTACCTTAACAAGCTCCAGCTGTTTTTATTCTCAGAAGGTTTACTCCCTGATATACAGCTGCCTACCCCCTTCGTAAGTGCAGGTCCTAAATGAGCTTTTTTCTCTGTTCCCTCACCACAATCCAGATTCTTTTGGGGAGTTACCAGTACAGTAACCATACCAGGAAGTACTTAATTTATTAAGCTACTGCTTTTCTTAATCTCAGTGGAGATATTTACTGATAAACTGCTACCTACGCAGCATGTTCATGTCGTTCCTAAATGAGCTTTTATCTCTCTCCCCTCACCACAAATCAGATTCTTCTGAGGAGTTCCCAGTACATTATCCTTTCCTCTGTGTAATTACCTTAACAAGCTCCAGCTGTTTTTATTCTCAGAAGGTTTACTCCCTGATATACAGCTGCCTACCCCCTTCGTAAGTGCAGGTCCTAAATGAGCTTTTTTCTCTGTTTCCTCACCACAATCCAGATTCTTTGGGGATTTACCAGTACAGTAACCATACCAGGAAGTACTTAATTTATTAAGCTACTGCTTTTCTTAATCTCAGTGGAGATATTTACTGATAAACAGCTACCTACGCAGCATGTTCATGTCGTTCCTAAATGAGCTTTTATCTCTCTCCCCTCACCAGAAATCAGATTCTTCTGAGGAGTTTCCAGTACATTATCCTTTCCCCTGTGTAATTACCTTAACAAGCTCCAGCTGTTTTTATTCTCAGAAGGTTTACTCCCTGATATACAGCTGCCTACCCCCTTCGTAAGTGCAGGTCCTAAATGAGCTTTTTTCTGTGTTTCCTCACCACAATCCAGATTCTTTTGGGGAGTTACCAGTACAGTAACCATACCAGGAAGTACTTAATTTATTAAGCTACTGATTTTCTTAATCTCAGTGGAGATATTTACTGATAAACAGCTACCTACGCAGCATGTTCATTTCGTTCCTAAATGAGCTTTTATCTCTCTCCCCTCACCACAAATCAGATTCTTCTGAGGAGTTCCCAGTACATTATCCTTTCCCCTGTGTAATTACCTTAACAACCTCCAGCTGTTTTTATTCTCAGAAGGTTTACTCCTTGATATACACCTGCCTACCCCCTTCGTAAGTGCAGGTCCTAAATGAGCTTTTTTGTCTGTTCCCGCACCACAATCCAGATTCTTTTTGGTGTTTCCAGTACAGTACCCATACCAGGAAGTACTTAATTTATTAAGCTACTGCTTTTCTTAATCTCAGTGGAGATATTTACTGATAAACAGCTACCTACCCAGCATGTTCATGTCGTTCCTAAATGAGCTTTTATCTCTCTCCCCTCACCACAATTCAGCTTTTTCTGAGGAGTTCCCAGTACATTATCCTTTCCCCTGTGTAATTACCTTAACAAGCTCCAGCTGTTTTTATTCTCAGAAGGTTTACTCCCTGATATACAGCTGCCTACCCCCTTCGTAAGTGCAGGTCCTAAATGAGCTTTTTTCTCTGTTCCCTCACCACAATCGAGATTCTTTTGGGGAGTTACCAGTACAGTAACCATACCAGGAAGTACTTAATTTATTAAGCTACTGCTTCTCTTAATCTCAGTGGAGATATTTACTGATAAACAGCTACCTACGCAGCATGTTCATGTCGTTCCTAAATGAGCTTTTATCTGTCTCCCCTCACCACAAATCAGACTCTTCTGAGGAGTTCCCAGTACATTATCCTTTCCCCTGTGTAATTACCTTAACAAGCTCCAGCTGTTTTTATTCTCAGAAGGTTTACTCCCTGATATACAGCTGCCTACCCCCTTCGTAAGTGCAGGTCTTAAAGGAGCATTTTTCTCTGTTCCCTCACCACAATCCAGATTCTTTTGGGGAGTTACCAGTACAGTAACCATAGCAGGAAGTACTTAATTTCTTAAGCTACTGCTTTTCTTAATCTCAGTGTATATATTTACTGATAAACAGCTACCTACGCAGCATGTTCATGTCGTTCCTTAATGAGCTTTTATCTCTCTCCCCTCACCACAAATCAGATTCTTCTGAGGAGTTCCCAGTACATTATACTTTCCCCTGTGTAATTACCTTAACAAGCTCCAGCTGTTTTTATTCTCAGAAGGTTTAGTCCCTGATATACACCTGCCTAACCCCTTCGTAAGTGCAGGTCCTAAATGAGCTTTTTTCTCAGTTCCCTCACCACAATCCAGATTCTTTTGGGGAGTTACCAGAACAGTAACCATACCAGGAAGTACTTAATTTATTAAGCTACTGCTTTTCTTAATCTCAGTGGAGATATTTACTGATAAACAGCTACCTACGCAGCATGTTCATGTCGTTCCTAAATGATCTTTTATCTCTCTCCCCTCACCACAAATCAGATTCTTCTGAGCAGTTCCCAGTACTTTATCCTTTCCCCTGTGTAATTACCCTAACAAGCTCCAGCTGTTTTAATTCTTAGAAGGTTTACTCCCTGATATACAGCTGCCTACCCCCTTCGTAAGTGCAGATCCTAAATGAGCTTTTTTCTCTGTTCCCTCACCACAATCCAGATTCTTTTGGGGAGTTACCAGTACCGTAACCATACCAGGAAGTACTTAATTTATTAAGCTACTGCTTTTCTTAATCTCAGTGCAGATATTTACTGATAAACAGCTACCTACGCATTATGTTCATGTCGTTCCTAAATGAGCTTTTTTCTCTCTCCCCTCACCACAAATCAGATTCTTCTGAGGAGTTCCCTGTACATTATCCTTTCCCCTGTGTAATTACCTTAACAAGCTCCAGCTGTTGTTATTCTCAGAAGGTGTACTCCCTGATATACAGCTGCCTACCCCCTTCGTAAGTGCAGGTCCTAATTGAGCTTTTTTCTCTGTTCCCTCACCACAATCCAGATTCTTTTGGGGAGTTAACAGTACCCTAACCATACCAGGAAGTACTTAATTTATTAAGATACTGCTTTTCTTAATCTCAGTGGACATATTTACTGATAAACAGCTACCTACGCAGCATGTTCATGTGGTTCCTAAATGAGCTTTTATCTCTCTCCCCTCACCACAAATCAGATTCTTCTGAGGAGTTCCCAGTACATTATCCTTTCCCCTGTGTAATTACCTTAACAAGCTCCAGCTGTTTTTATTCTCAGAAGGTTTACTCCCTGATATACAGCTGCCTACCCCCTTCGTAAGTGCAGGTCCTAAATGAGCTTTTTTCTCTGTTCCCTCACCACAATCCAGATTCTTTTGGGGAGTTACCAGTACAGTAACCATACCAGGAAGTACTTAATTTATTAAGCTACTGCTTTACTTAATCTCAGTGGAGATATTTACTGATAAACAGCTACCTACGCAGCATGTTCATGTCGTTCCTAAATGAGCTTTTATCTCTCTCCCCTCACCACAAATCAGATTCTTCTGAGGAGTTCCCAGTACATTATCCTTTCCCCTGTATAATTACCTTCACAAGCTCCAGCTGTTTTTATTCTCAGAAGGTTTACTCCCTGATATACAGCTGCCTACCCCCTTCGTAAGTGCAGGTCCTAAATGAGCTTTTTTCTCTGTTCCCTCACCACAATCCAGATTCTTTTGGGGAGTTACCAGTACAGTAACCATACCAGGAAGTACTTAATTTATTAAGCTACTGCTTTTCTTAATCTCAGTGGAGATATTTACTGATGAACAGCTACCTACGCAGCATGTCCATGTCGTTCCTAAATGAGCTTTAATCTCTCTCCACCCACCACAAATCAGATTCTTCTGAGGAGTTCCCAGTACATTATCCTTTCCCCTGTGTAATTACCTTAACAAGCTCCAGCTGTTTTTATTCTCAGAAGGTTTACTCCCTGATATACAGCTGCCTACCCCCTTCGTAAGTGCAGGTCCTAAATGAGCTTTTTTCTCTGTTCCCTCACCACAATCCAGATTCTTTTGGGGAGTTACCAGTACAGTACCCATACCAGGAAGTACTTAATTTATTAAGCTACTGCTTTTCTTAATCTCAGTGGAGATATTTACTGATACACAGCTACCTACGCAGCATGTTCATGTCGTTCCTAAATGAGCTTTTATCTCTCTCCCCTCACCACAAATCAGATTCTTCTGAGGAGTTCCCAGTACATTATCCTTTCCCCTGTGTAATTACATTAACAAGCTCCAGCTGTTTTTATTCTCAGAAGGTTTACTCCCTGATAAACAGCTGCCTAAACCCTTCGTAATGCAGGTCTTAAATGAGCTTTTTTCTCTGTTCCCTCACCACAATCCAGATTCTTTTGGGGAGTTACCAGTACAGTAACCATACCAGATAGTACTTAACTTATTAAGCTACTGCTTTTCTTAATCTCAGTGGAGATATTTACTGATAAACAGCTACCTACGCAGCATGTTCATGTCGTTCCTAAATGAGCTTTTTTCTCTCTCCCCTCACCATAAATCAGATTCTTCTGAGGAGTTCCCAATACATTATCCTTTCCCCTGTGTAATTACCATAACAAGCTCCAGCTGTTTTTACTCTCAGAAGGTTTACTCCCTGATATACAGCTGCCTACCCCCTTCGTAAGTGCAGGTCCTAAATGAGCTTTTTTCTCTGTTCCCTCACCACAATCCAGATTCTTTTGGGGAGTTACCAGTACAGTAACCATAACAGGAAGTACTTAATTTATTAAGCTACTGCTTTTCTTAATCTCTTTGGAGATATTTACTGATAAACACCTACCTATGCAGCATGTTCATGTCGTTTCTAAATGTGCTTTTATCTCTCTCCCCTCACCACAAATCAGATTCTTCTGAGGAGTTCCCAGTACATCATCCTTTCCCCTGTGTAATTACCTTAACAAGCTCCAGCTGTTTTTATTCTCAGAAGGTTTACTCCCTGATATACAGCTGCCTACCCCCTTCGTAAGTGCAGGTCCTAAATTAGCTGTTTTCTCTGTTCCCTCACCACAATCCAGATTCTTTTGGGGAGTTACCAGTACAGTAACCATACCAGGAAGTACTTAATTTATTAAGCTACTGCTTTTCTTAATCTCAGTGGAGATATTTACTGATAAACAGCTACCTACGCAGCATGTTCATGTCGTTCCTAAATGAGCTTTTATCTCTCTCCCCTCACCACAAATCAGATTCTTCTGAGCAGTTCCCAGTACTTTATCCTTTCCCCTGTGTAATTACCCTAACAAGCTCCAGCTGTTTTAATTCTTAGAAGGTTTACTCCCTGATATACAGCTGCCTACCCCCTTCGTAAGTGCAGATCCTAAATGAGCTTTTTTCTCTGTTCCCTCACCACAATCCAGATTCTTTTGGGGAGTTACCAGTATCGTAACCATACCAGGAAGTACTTAATTTATTAAGCTACTGCTTTTCTTAATCTCAGTGCAGATATTTACGTATAAACTGCTACCTACACCGCATGTTCATGTCGTTCCTAAATGAGCTTTTATCTCTCTCCCCTCACCACAAATCAGATTCTTCTGAGGAGTTCCCTGTACATTATCCTTTCCCCTGTGTAATTACCTTAACAAGCTCCAGCTGTTTTTATTCTCAGAAGGTTTACTCCCTGATATACAGCTGCCTACCCCCTTCGTAAGTGCAGGTCCTAAATGAGCTTTTTTCTCTGTTCCCTCACCACAATCCAGATTCTTTTTGGGAATTACCAGTACAGTAACCATACCAGAAAGTACTTAATTTATTAAGATACTGCTTTTCTTAATCTCAGTGGACATATTTACTGATAAACAGTTACCTACGCAGCATGTTCATGTCGTTCCTAAATGAGCTTTTATCTCTCTCCCCTCACCACAAATCAGATTCTTCTGGGGAGTTCCCAGTACATTATCCTTTCCCCTGTGTAATTACCTTAACAAGCTCCAGCTGTTTTTATTCTCAGAAGGTTTACTCCCTGATATACAGCTGCCTACCCCCTTCGTAAGTGCAGGTCCTAAATGAGCTTTTTTCTCTGTTCCCTCACCACAATCCAGATTCTTTTGGGGAGTTACCAGTAGAGTAACCATACCAGGAAGTACTTAATTTATTAAGCTACTGCTTTACTTAATCTCAGTGGAGATATTTACTGATAAACAGCTACCTACGCAGCATGTTCATGTCATTCCTAAATGAGCTCTTATCTCTCTCCCCTCACCACAAATCAGATTCTTCTGAGGAGTTCCCAGTACATTATCCTTTCCCCTGTGTAAATACCTTAACAAGCTCCAGCTGTTTTTATTCTCAGAAGGTTTACTCCCTGATATACAGCTGCCTACCCCCTTCGTATGTGCAGGTCCTAAATGAGCTTTTTTCTCTGTTCCCTCACCACAATCCAGATTCTTTTGAGGAGTTACCAGTACAGTAACCATACCAGGAAGTACTTAATTTATTAAGCTACTGCTTTTCTTAATCCCAGTGGTGATATTTACTGATAAACAGCTACGTACGCAGCATGTTCATGTCGTTCCTAAATGAGCTTTTATCTCTCTCCCCTCACCACAAATCAGATTCTTCTGAGGAGTTCCCAGTACATTATCCTTTCCCCTGTGTAATTACCTTAACAAGCTCCAGCTGTTTTTATTCTCAGAAGATTTACTCCCTGATATACTGCTGCCTACCCCCTTCGTAATTGAAGGTCCTAAATGAACTTTTTTCTCTGTTCCCTCACCACAATCCAGATTCTTTTGGGGAATTACCAGTACAGTATCCATACCAGGAAGTACTAAATTTATTAAGCTACTGCTTTTCTTAATCTCAGTGGAGATATTTACTGATAAACAGCTACATACGCAGCATGTTCATGTCGTTCCTAAATGAGCTTTTATCTCTCTCCCCTCACCACAAATCAGATTCTTCTGAGGAGTTCCCAGTACATTATCCTTTCCCCTGTGTAATTACCTTAACACGCTCCAGCTGTTTTTATTCTCAGAAGGTTTACTCCCTTATATACAGCTGCCTACCCCCTTCGTAAGTGCAGGTCCTAAATGAGCTTTTTTCTCTGTTCCCTCATCACAATCCAGATTCTTTTGGGGAGTTACCAGTACAGTATCCATACCAGGAATTATTAATTTATTAAGCTACTGCTTTTCTTAATCTCAGTGGAGATATTTACTGATAAACAGCTACCTACGCAGCATGTTCATATGTTTCATAAATGAGCTTTTACCTCTCTCCCCTCACCACAAATCAGATTCTTCTGAGCAGTTCCCAGTACATTATCCTTTCCCCTGTGTAATTACCTTAACACGCTCCAGCTGTTTTTAGTCTCAGAAGGTTTACTCCCTGATATACAGCTGCCTACCCCCTTCTAATTGCAGGTCAAAAATGACCTTATTTCTCTGTTCCCTCTCCACAATCCAGATTCTTTTGGGGAGTTAACAATACAGTAACCATACCAGGAAGTACTTAATTTATTAAGCTACTGCATTTCTTAATCTCAGTGGAGATATTTACTGATAAACAGCTACATACGCAGCATGTTCATGTCGTTCCTAAATGAGCTTTTATCTCTATCCCCTCACCACAAATCAGATTCTTCTGAGGAGTTCCCAGTACATTATCCTTTTCCCTGGTTAACTACCTTAACAAGCTCCAGCTGTTTTTATTCTCAGAAGGTTTACTCCCTGATATACAGCTGCCTACCCCCTTCGTAAGTGCAGGTCCTAAATGAGCTTTTTTCTCTGTTCCCTCACCAAAATCCAGATTCTTTTGGGGAGTTACCAGTACAGTAACCATACCAGGAAGTACTTAATTTATTAAGCTACTGCTTTTCTTAATCTCAGTGGAGATATTTACTGATAAACAGCTACCTACACAGCATGTTCATGTCGATCTTAAATGAGCTTTTATCTCTCTCCCCTCACCACAAATCAGATTCTTCTGAGGAGTTCCCAGTACATTATCCTTTCCCCTGTGTAAATACCTTAACAAGCTCCAGCTGTTTTTATTCTCAGAAGGTTTACTCCCTGATATACAGCTGCCTACCCCCTTCGTATGTGCAGGTCCTAAATGAGCTTTTTTCTCTGTTCCCTCACCACAATCCAGATTCTTTTGAGGAGTTACCAGTACAGTAACCATACCAGGAAGTACTTAATTTATTAAGCTACTGCTTTTCTTAATCCCAGTGAAGATATTTACTGATAAACAGCTACCTACGCAGCATGTTCATGTCGTTCCTAAATGAGCTTTTATCTCTCTCTCCTCACCACAAATCAGATTCCTTTGAGGAATTCCCAGTACATTATCCTTTCCCCTGTGTAATTACCTTAACAACCTCCAGCTGTTTTTATTCTCAGAAGGTTTACTCCCTGATATTCAGCTGCCTACCCCTTTCGTAAGTGCAGGAAATAAATGAGCTTTTTTCTCTGTTCCCTCACTACAATCCAGATTCTTTTGGGGAGTTACCAGTACAGTAACCATACCAGGAAGTACTTAATTTATTAAGCTACTGCTTTTCTTAATCTCAGTGGAGATATTTACTGATAAACAGCTACCTACGCAGCATGTTCATGTCGTTCCTAAATGAGCTTTTATCTCTCTCCCCTCACCACAAATCAGAATCTTCTGGGGAGTTCCCGGTACATTATCCTTTCCCCTGTGTAATTACCTTAACAAGCTCCAGCTGTTTTTATTCTCAGAAGGTTTACTCCCTGATATACAGCTGCCTTCCCCCTTCGTAGGTGCAGGTCCTAAATGAGCTTTTTTCTCTGTTCCCTCACCACAATCCAGATTCTTTTGGGGAGTTACCAGTAAAGTAACCATAACAGGAAGTACTTAATTTATTAAGCTACTGCTTTTCTTAATCTCAGTGGAGATAATTACTGATAAACAGCTACCTACGCAGCATGTTCATGTCGTTCCTAAATGAGCTTTTATGTCTCTCCCCTCACCACAAATCAGATTCTTCTGAGGAGTTCCCAGTACATTATCCTTTCCCCTGTGTAATTACCTTAACAAGCTCCCGCTGTTTTTATTCTCAGAAGGTTTACTCCCTGATATACAGCTGCCTACCCCCTTCGTAAGTGCAGGTCCTAAATGAGCTTTTTTCTCTGTTCCCTCACCACACTCCAGATTCTTTTGGAGAGTTATCAGTACAGTAACCATACAAGGAAGTACTTAATTTATTAAGCTACTGCTCTTCTTAATCTCAGTGGAGATATTTACTGATAAACAGCTACCTACGCAGCATGTTCATGTCGTTCCTGAATGAGCTTTTATCTCTCTCCCCTCACCACAAATCAGATTCTTCTGAGGAGTTCCCAATACATTATCCTTTCCCCTGTGTAATTACCTTAACAAGCTCCAGCTGTTTTTATTCTCAGAAGGTTTACTCCCTGATATACAGCTGCCTAACCCCTTCGTAAGTGCAGGACCTAAATGAGCTTTTTTCTCTGTTCCCTCACCACAATCCACATTCTTTTGGGGAGTTAACAGTACAGTAACCATACCAGGAAGTACTTAATTTATTTTTTTTTTTTTTTTTTTTGTCTTTTAAACAATTTTATTCTTATTTATTGTCAAAGTGATGTACAGAGAGATTACAGTTTCATACGTTAGGCCTTGGGTACATTTCTTGTACAGTTTGTTACCCAATGGGAGTCTTCGCAAAACTAGAAGAAAAAGCCCCACAAAAATAGTTCTAAAATGTATGCACAACCCGAAGAACTCCCAAATAAGCAAAACAATTGAGCAAAAAGAATGGCAGGAAGTATTATGCCACCTGACATCCATAGATCAATGGAATAATAGATCAATAGAAGTGAACCTACACACCTATAGCCAAATGATTTTTAACATAGGTGCTAAGTTCACATTTGAAAGAAAATCTAATCTTTTTAATATATTTGAATTGGAGTCATTATGTTGAGTGAGTTAAGTCAAATACTGTATGTTCTTGCTCATTTGTGGAATACAGAGCTGAAGTGATAATGATGATTAATAACAATACAGGACATAAATGTAAAATGAGGACTGTCTAGAGGGGATTGGAAAGGAAAAGATAGTGTGCAGTAAAGAGAATCAAGGTACACGCACATATACACATATGTACACATACATATTCACATGCATACACACATATATTTGAAGACAGCTTATTTAGCCCCTCAAATTCTATTTGAAAAGGGGGCAGGAAAGATGAGGATTGGGAATATAATGGAATGGAGTAAGTGGACTTATTCAAAGCACACTGTATGCATGTATGGAATTATTACAATATAGCCCCCTTGTATTTCTAGTGTATGCTAATTCAAATATCAAATTAAATCTGAAAAGGAAAACAAACAAGCATTAATTAGTTAAAAATGAAAGTCCAGGTACCAGGCTCACACCTGTAATACTAGCTACGCAGCCCAGGCAGGAAAGTCTGTGAGACTTTTATCTGCAGCTAAGCATTAAAAAGACAGAAGTGGAACTATGGCTCAAGTGGCAGAGTGCCAACCTTGAGTGAAAGAGCTCAGAACAATGCCCAGGCTCTGAGTTCCAGCCCTAGTACTGGCACAAAGAAGGAAAGAAAGAAAGAAAGAAAGAAAGAAAGAAAGAAAGAAAGAAAGAAAGAAAGAAAGAAAGAAAGAAAGAAAGAAAGAGAGAAAGAGAGAGAGAGGGAGGGAGGGAGGGAGGAAGGAAGGGAGGGAGGGAGGGGAGAGGGAGAGAGGGGGGAAGGGGAGAGGGAGGGATGGAGGGAAGGAGGAAAGGAGGGAGGGGGAGGGAAAGAAAGGTCATGAGTCAGCCAGCCATGCCAGGAATTAAATTTGTTCACTGAGAGATGTTGACAATATGTCTGTGCTCTGCTGCATTTAGCCCTCCTGGAAAGGCGCCATTGCTGTGGGTAGTTTGGAGATCCTGTTGCCTGGTGCCCACCTTGATGGGCTATGCTGTCTGATTCCTCTGCAGGTGCGATGTCCAGGTGCAGAGGGGCAGGTCTCAGAAGACAAATGCCCGGTGGCAGCACGAAGTAATGAAAAGCACGTACTGCCTTTGGATTTGGCACCGACCAGTTTCTCCACCTGATACCTGTGTGTCATGTCCACTCCAGGAGAAGACAGTTACCAGCTGATTCATCTCCACACCCCTCTCTTTCCCCATCAACTTTGGAAGCCACCTGTGCTAGATACCATAGTTAAAAATTAAACCCATGCTTTACTGTCTACAAGAGATTTATGCGGGAAAGCTACCAGACCCACACTGAACTCAGTATGAGAGTGAAATCAACTTCTTCTAGATGAGGGTAGTACATTACTGCTGCTCATGCTTATTTCTCCTAACAGAGGCTGTGGGAGACCACTGTGCTGGACCATGATCATGACCATTTAGTCCAAGGTGAACATAAAACATCAAGCACAGTGCCTGGAAGACAAAATTTGCTCCATTCACATTTTTTTATCCTTCATACTTCCAAATTTTTCATTTTTCCAAAGGTCAAACCCCAGTCCAAGAACTATAGCAGATACCTTTCTAATACTGTTTTCAAGCTGGGACCTAACCATCGCATTCTTTTTTTTTTTTTTTTTTTTTTTATTATTATCAATTGAACATAAATTTTTTTTTTTTTTTACAAGATGCTGTGCAAAGAGGGTGCAGTTACATAGTAGGGCATTGTGTACATTTCTTGTGATATCTTACAACCTGTTTTCCCATCCCTTGTCTAGGTCAGGTAGACCCATATGCAGTATACAATGTATCAAGCACATATACAGTGTTCACAGACTTGGTCTCTACTGTCTCTCCATCTCCCTTTGTTAACAGTCATATATCAGGGAGATCATGCCCCTTTGTTTTCTGTGTTCTAGGCTTGTCTCACTCAACATTATTTGTTCGAGTTCTGACCATTTCCCTGCAAATAACAATATTTCACCATTCCTAATCGCTATGTAGTATTCCATTGTGTATAAGTACCATATTTTTTGGATCCATTCATCTGTGGAGGGGCATCTGGGTTGTTTCCAAATTTTGGCTATTGTGAATTGTGCTGCGATAAACATGGAAGTACAAATGTCCTTTTGATATCTTGGGTTTTGCTGTTTAGGATAGATGCCTAGGAGTGGTATGGCTGGGTCATAGGGTAGGTCTATATTGAGCTTTTTGAGAAACCTCCATACTGTTCTCCAAAGTGGCTGTACTAATTTGCACTCCCACCAACAATGGAGAAGGGTTCCTCTTTCCCCACAGCCCCTCCAGCATTTGTTGTTTCCTGAGTTCAGAGTATAGGCCATTCTAACTGGGGTGAGGTGGTATCTCAGGGTTGTTTTTATTTGCATTTCCTTTACTAGCAGGGATGTTGAGCATTTCCTCATGTGTTTCTTTGCCATTTTTATATCTTCTCTTGTGAAGTCTCTCTTTAGCTCTTTTGCCCATTTCCTAATAGGTTTATTGGGCTTGGAGGGGCTTAGTTTTTTGAGTTCTCTGTAGATGACAGATATCAGGCCTTTGTCTGTTGCTGTGCTGGTAAATATCCTTTCCCATATCGTTGGCTGTCTTTCTATTTTGGTGGCTATGACCTTAGCTGTGCAGAAACTTTTTAATTTGTAGTAGTCCCATTTGTTGAGTCTTTCCCCTATTTGTTGTGCGCCTGGGACTCTATTCAGGAAGTTCCTTCCTGTGCCTATAAGTTCTAGTGTCTTTCCTACTCTGTCCTTCAGTAGTTTCAAGGATTCAGGTCTGATGTTGAGGTCCTTGATCCATTTTGAGTTGATCTTGGTGCATGGTGATAGGCTTGGGTCTACTTTGAGTTTTCTGCATATGGCTGCCCAGTTCTCCCAGCACCAGTAGTTGAAGAGGCTATGTTTATTCCATTGTATGTCTTTAGCTCCTTTGTCGAATATCAGTTGGCTGTAAGAGTGCGGTTTTATTTCTGGGTCTTCAATTCTAATCCACTGGTCTTCCGATCTGTTTTTATACCAATACCATGCTGTTTTTGTTATGATGGCCTTGTAGTAGAGCTTGAAGTCTGGTATGGTGATACCTCCTGCACTATGTTTTTTGCCTAGAATTGCTTTGGCTATTCTAGGTTTTTTGCTGTTCCATATGAACTTATGGATTGGTTTCTCTATTTCAGTGAAGAATGTGGCTGGGATTTTGATAGGTATTGCACTGAATTTGTATAACAATTTGGGCAGTATGGCCATTTTCACTATATTGATTCTGCCTACCCATGAGCATGGGAGGTCTTTCCATCTCCTTGTGTCTTCTTTGATTTCCCTTATTAGATTTTTGTAGTTTTCATTGAATAGGTCCGTCACGTCCTTGGTTAAGTTGATCCCTAGGTACTTTATTCTTTTTTTGGCTACTGTAAATGGAATCGTTTCCATAATTTCCTTTTCTGTTTGTCTATTGCTGGTGTACAGAAAAGCTGCTGACTTTTGTGGATTGATTTTGTATCCTGCTACTTTGCCAAATTGGTTTATTAGATGTAGGAGTTTGGGTACTGAGTTTTTTGGGTCCTTGAGATATAAGATCATGTCGTCTGCGAATAGGGATAACTTGATTTCTTCCTTGCCGATGTGGATCCCTTTGATGTCCTCCTCTTGCCTTATTGCTATGGCTAGGGATTCCAGTACTATGTTGAACAGAAGTGGGGAGAGTGGGCATCCTTGTCTTGTTCCTGTGTTTAGGGGGAATGATTTAAGTTTCTCTCCATTTAATATGATATTAGCAGTTGGTCTGTTGTATATGGCTTTTATTGTTTTGAGGAATGTTCCATCTATTCCTGTTCTCTCCAAAGCTTTTAATAGGTATGGATGTTGTATTTTGTCAAAGGCTTTTTGGGCATCGACTGAGATAACAATGTGATTCTTGATTTTAGTTCTGTTTATGTGGTGAATTACATTGATTGATTTACGGATGTTGAACCATCCTTGTGACTGAGGGATGAAGCCTACTTGGTCATGATGTATGATATTCTTGATCACTTTCTGGATCCTGTTAGCTAATATTTTATTGAGGAGCTTTGCATCTGTGTTCATTAGTGATATTGGTCTGTAGTTCTCTTTTTTTGTTGGATCTTTGCCTGGTTTGGGGATGAGTATGATATTAGCTTCGTAGAATGAGTTCGGGATTTTTCCCTCCGTTTCTATTTCGCGGAAGAGTTTGAGGAGTATTGGAATTAGCTCCTCACTAAAGGTTTTGTAGAATTCATTGGTGAATCCATCTGGGCCTGGGCTTTTCTTAGTAGGGAGGTTCTTGATTACCTCCTGTATCTCACCGTAAGTTATTGGTTTATTTAGTTGATTTATTTCTTCTTGGTTCAGTTTGGGCAGTTTGTACTTCTCTAAGAATTGATCCATTTCTGTAAAATTATTGTTTTTTGTTGAGTAGAGGTTTTGGAAATAGCTCCTTATGATTGTTTGAATATCGTGTGTATTTGTTGTAATTTTTCCTGTGGAGTCCCTGATTTTACGTATATGAGTCTCTTCTCTTCTTTTTTTTGTGAGTCTTGCAAGGGGTCTGTCAATTTTGTTTATTTTCTCAAAGAACCAGCTTTTAGTCTTATTTATTTGTTGAATGGTCTTTCTATTTTCAATCAGATTTATCTCTTCTTTAATCTTTGTAATCTCTCCCCTCCTAGTCGTTTTAGATTCTGTCATTTCTTGTTTCTCCAGTTGTTTTAGTTTCATCGTGAGGGTATTCACCTGCTCTGCTTCCATTCTTTTAATGTGGGTACTGAGTGCAATGATCTTGCCCCTCAGTACTGCCTTAGCTGTGTCCCATAGGTTTCTTTGTGATGTGTTTTCTTTGTCATTGTGGCTTATGAATTCGTTGATTTCATCTTTAATTTGATCTGTGGCCCAAGTGTTGGATAGCAGCGTGGGGTTTAGCCTCCAAGAGTGTGTATAGGCTCTGTGGTATCCTTTGTTGTTGAGGGTTACCTTTAATCCACTGTGATCAGATATAATACATGGGATGATGTCAATTCTTTTGTATTTGCTGAGGTTCTTTGTGTGGGCTATGACGTGGTCTATTTTGGAATATGATCCATGGGCTGCTGAAAAGAAGGTGTATTGGGTCTCTGTAGGGTGGAAGGTTCTATATAGGTCTGTTAGATCCATTTGGGCAATGGTGTTATTTAGGTCCTCAGCTCCCTTACTAATCCTCTGGGTGTTGGATCTGTCTCTTGGAGAGAGAGGAGTATTAAAGTCACCCACTATGATTGTGTTTGCATCTATCTTGCTCTGTAATTCTGTGAGAATTTGCTTGACATATGTCGGGCCTCTTTTGTTCGGTGAGTATACATTTATCACCGTGATGTCTTGATTCTGGATTTTTCCTTGTATCAATATGTAGTGTCCTTCTTTGTCTTTTTGAGTGGACTTTAAAGAGAAATCCAGCTTGTCTGAGATCAGGATGGCTACACCTGCCGTTTTGGTGGGTGCATTTGCTTGGTAGATCTTGCTCCATCCTTTCATTCGAAGCCTGTTTTTGTCCCTTGCTGTAAGGTGGGTCTCTTGTAGACAACAGATGTCAACTTTTTGCTTGCGGATCCATTCTGCCAGTCTGCTCCTCTTGATCGGGGAGTTTAAGCCATTTATATTTAAAGAGATCAAGGATAAGGGTGTTTTTTCTCCTTCCATTTTCTTGTTGGGCTGTTTTTTCCTGTTGTTTTTTTTTTTTTTTCTTCTTGTCTTTAGTGAGCTTGTGTTTCTGCTGGACTTTGGCTATTGAAGTTTCTTTCTGAATCTGTCTGTGTGTCTTTTACGATCTCTGTTGGGTGGGCTTCCCCTCTTAATATTCGCTGTAGGGCTGGTTTTTTATTCACATACTCCTTTAGCTCCTCTTTGGTGTGGAAAGATCTGGTTCTCCCTTCGAATGTGAACTCCAGTTTCGCTGGATATTTGATCCGAGGTTGTAAATTGTTATTCTGAAGTACTTGGATGGTGTTCTTCCACTCACTTCGAGCTTGGTAAGTTTGTGTGGATAAGTCGGATGTTATTCGAATCCTCTTCCCATTGAAAAAAGTTTCCTTCTTCGCTTTGGCTGAATTCAGAATTTGCTCTTTAATCTTGAGGTCTGTAGTCTTGAATATTATGTGCCTTGGGGTGGTTTTCCTGGGGTCTGGCCTGCCAGGTGTCCTATAGGCTTCGGTTACCTGGATGGGGTCCCCTGTGAGATTGGGGAAGTTTTCTGCAATAACTTTATTGAGAACATGATTAAGCCCTCTGCTCTGATATTCGGCTCCTTCTTCTATTCCAATTATACGCAGATTATATCTCTTGTCTTTGTCCATTAGTTCCTGGAGTAATCTTCCCTGAAGCTTCACCTTTTCTTGGAGTGTGGTCATTTTCTGGTTGTTGTCAGCTGCTTCATCGTCCAGGCGAGAGATTCTGGATTCCATATGGTCCACTCTTTGTGTTATGGTTTCAATTGCGGAGTTTATGGATGTCAGAGAGCTATTCATGGTTGTCATATCAGCTCTGATCGTGGAAATTTCTTCCTTTAAAGAGTTGTATTTTAAATCTATTTTTTCATGCATTTCAATTCTCAGGGTGTGGAGATTTTCTTTAAAGGCGGCTTGCATTGTATCCATTTTTGCTTCCATTTCTTTAAACGAGGCTTGCATTGTATCCAGTTTTGCTTCCATTTCTTTCTTGGCTTCCTGGGTGTCCTTCCAGATTTCCGCTCTAAACTCCTGGAATTGTTTTCTGATTTCATTTCTGACGGTTTCGATCATTCCTGTTAACATGTCCTCATTTGCTTTTTTATTCTCCATCTCCTCTCCAGTCGTGCTGCTTTTTGGAGCTGGCGAGTTGGCTTGTCCTTTGATGAACTGAGTTATGTTTCTTTGTGATTTGCGCATCTGGAAGTCTGTGTAGTTCTTCCCTCCCTTCTGTGTAGGCGTGTCTGCGTCAGCAGGTGCTGTCGCTGTGGCCCCGCCCACCAGTGCAGGGCACGCCTATCAGAGCGGGCGCTTTCGCCGGGGCCCCGCCCTCCTGTGCACTGTGAGTCCCCTACAACAGGCACTTAAGTGGGGTCTGCCTCCCAGAGCGAGCCCTGGGTTGTTGGGTTGTGCTTGCGCCCTCCCGCGAGTCCGTTGGGGGGGGGGAAGCAGTATGTGTGGGGCCCAGTGGGATCGACTGTCCGGGTGTGGCTTGGCACCCTCAGACCTCGCCTCCGCTTCGAGGAGGGGGAACGAGATCAGGCTCAGGTGACCCTGCTGGGCTGGTATTGCCCACCAGCGCCTGTGATTTTAGTTGTAAGAGTCCGCAAGGTCTAGGCGCCTCGGGTGGGGCTTGCCCTGCCGGCCGTCCCTGGCCCCTGTTGGGAAGGGGACGGGGCCGGTTCTGCCAGTTCAGGAACCTTTGGGGGCTTGGGGCTGTTCCGCCCTTCCCCTGCTAGACTGGCTTCCCAGTGCCTGCTGGGAGCTTCCCGCCTGATTTGGGGAATCTTTGTTCCCACGGGAGTGGGGAGGGGGAGGGAGGGAGATATATCGTCTTTGTCGGGCTTGGGTCTCCCGTTGGGGGAAGGGATTATGGGGGACTCACTTTTGCTGCTTTGTGTGCGTGTCCCGCACCGCCGTTGGCCCTTCAGGGGTTGGCGAAGTGTCGTGGTGGCTCCCCCGTTCCCTCTTTCTGCCGCGCTCTAATTTATTAAGCTACTGCTTTTCTTAATCCCAGTGAAGATATTTACTGATAAACAGCTACCTACGCAGCATGTTCATGTCGTTCCTAAATGAGATTTTATCTCTCTCTCCTCACCGAAATCAGATTCTTCTGAGGAATTCCCAGTACATTATTCTTTCCCATGTGTAATTACCTTAACAAGCTCCAGCTGTTTTTATTCTCAGAAGGTTTACTCCCTGATATACAGCATCCTAACCCCTTAGTAAGTGCAGGTCCTAAATGAGCTTTTTTCTCTGTTCCCTCACCACAATCCAGATTATTTTGGGGAGTTACCAGTACAGTAACCATACCAGGAAGTACTTAATTTATTAAGCTACTGCTTTTCTTAATCTCAGTGGAGATATTTACTGATAAACAGCTACCTACGCAGCATGTTCATGTCGTTCATAAATGAGCTTTTATCTCTCTCCCCTCACCACAAATCAGATTCTTCTGAGGAGTTCCCGGTACATTACCCTTTCCCCTGTGTAATTACCTTAACAAGCTCCAGCTGGTTATATTCTCAGAAGGTTTACTCCCTGATATACAGCTGCCTACCCCCTTCGTAGGTGCAGGTCCTAAATGAGCTTTTTTCTCTGTTCCCTCACCACAATCCAGATTCTTTTGGGGAGATACCAGTACAGTAACCATACCAGGAAGTACTTAATTTATTAAGCTACTGCTTTTCTTAATCTCAGTGGAGATATTTACTGATAAACAGGTACCTACGCAGCATGTTCATGTCGTTCCTAAATGAGCTTTTATCTCTCTCCCCTCACCACAAATCAGATTCTTCTGAGGAGTTCCCGGTACATTATCCTTTCCCCTGTGTAATTACCTTAACAAGCTCCAGCTGTTTTAATTCTCAGAAGGTTTCCTCCCTGATATACAGCTGCCTACCCCCTTCGTAAGTGCAGGTCCTAAATGAGCTTTTTTCTCTGTTCCCTCACCACAATCCAGATTCTTTTGGGGAGTTAACAGTACAGTAACCATACCAGGAAGTACTTAATTTATTAAGCTACTGCTTTTCTTAATCCCAGTGAAGATATTTACTGATAAACAGCTACCTACGCAGCATGTTCATGTCGTTCCTAAATGAGCTTTTATCTCTCTCTCCTCACCACAAATCAGATTCCTTTGAGGAATTCCCAGTACATTATCCTTTCCCCTGTGTAATTACCTTGACAACCTCCACCTGTTTTTATTCTCAGAAGGTTTACTCCCTGATATTCAGCTGCCTACCCCTTTCGTAAGTGCAGGAAATAAATGAGCTTTTTTCTCTGTTCCCTCACTACAATCCAGATTCTTTTGGGGAGTTACCAGTACAGTAACCATACCAGGAAGTACTTAATTTATTAAGCTACTGCTTCTCTTAATCTCAGTGGAGATATTTACTGATAAGCAGGTACGTACGCAGCATGTCCATGTCGTTCCTAAATGAGCTTTTATCTCTCTCCCCTCACCACAAATCAGATTCTTCTAAGGAGTTCCCAGTACATTATCCTTTCCCCTGTGTAATTACCTTAACAAGCTCCAGCTGTTTTTATTCTCAGAAGGTTTACTCCCTGATATACAGCTGCCTAACCCCTTCGTAAGTGCAGGTCCTAAATGAGCTTTTTTCTCTGTTCCCTCACCAGAATCCAGATTTTTTTGGGGAGTTACCAGTACAGTAACCATACCAGGAAGTACTTAATTTATTAAGCTACTGCTTTTCTTAATCTCAGTGGAGATATTTACTGATAAACAGCTACCTACGCAGCATGTTCATGTAGTTCCTAAATGAGCTTTTATCTCTCTCCCCTCACCACAAATCAGAATCTTCTGAGGAGTTCCCGGTACATTATCCTTTCCCCTGTGTAATTACCTTAACAAGCTCCAGCTGTTTTTATTCTCAGAAGGTTTACTCCCTGATATACAGCTCCCTACCCCCTTAGTAAGTGCAGGTCCTAAATGAGCTTTTTTCTCTGTTCCCTCACCACAATCCAGATTCTTTTGGGGAGTTACCAGTACAGTAACCATACCAGGAAGTACTTAATTTATTAAGCTACTGCTTTTCTTAATCTCAGTGGAGATATTTACTGATAAACAGCTACCTACGCAGCATGTTCATGTCGTTCCTAAATGAGCTTTTATATCTCTCCCCTCACCACAAATCAGATTCTTCTGAGGAGTTCCCAGTACATTATCCTTTCGCGGGTGTAATTACCTTAACAAGCTCCAGCTGTTTTTATTCTCAGAAGGTTTACTCCCTGATATACAGCTGCCTACCCCCTTCGTAAGTGCAGGTCCTAAATGAGCTTTTTTCTCTGTTCCCTCACCACAATCCAAATTCTTTTGGGGAGTTACCAGTACAGTAACCATACCAGGAAGTACTTAATTTATTAAGCTACTGCTTTTCTTAATCTCAGTGGAGATATTTACTGATAAACAGCTACCTACGCAGCATGTTCATGTCGTTCCTAAATGAGCTTTTATCTCTCTCCCCTCATCACAAATCAGATTCTTCTGAGGAGTTCCCAGTACATTATCCTTTCCCCTGTGTAATTACCTTAACAAGCTCCAGCAGTTTTTATTCTCAGAAGGTTAACTCTCTGATATACAGCTGCCTACCCCCTTCGTCAGTGCAGGTCCTAAATGAGCTTTTTTCTCTGTTCAATCAGCACAATCCAGATTCTATTGGGGAGTTACCAGTACAGTAACCATACCAGGAAGTACTTAATTTATTAAGCTACTGCTTTTCTTAATCTCAGTGGAGATATTAAATGATAAACAGCTACCTACGTAGCATGTTCATGTCGTTCCTAAATGAGCTTTTATCTCTCTCCCCTCACCACAAATCAGATTCTTCTGAGGAGTTCCCAGTACATTATCCTTTCCCCTGTGTAATTACCTTAACAAGCTCCAGCTGTTTTTATTCTCAGAAGGTTTACTCCCTGATATACAACTGCCTACCCCCTTCGTAAGTGCAGGTCCTAAATGAGCTTTTTTCTCTGTTCCCTCACCACAATCCAGATTCTTTTGGGGAGTTACCAGTACAGTAACCATACCAGGAAGTACTTAATTTATTAAGCTACTGCTTTTCTTAATCTCAGTGGAGATATTTACTGATAAACAGGTACCTACGCAGCATGTTCATGTCGTTCCTAAATGAGCTATTATCTCTCACCCTTCACCAAAAATCAGATTCTTCTGAGGAGTTCCCAGTACATTATCCTTTCCCCTGTGTAATTACCTTAACAAGCTCCAGCTGTTTTTATTTTCAGAAGGTTTACTCCCTGATATACAGCTGCCTACCCCCTTCGTAAGTGCAGGTCCTAAATGAGCTTTTTTCTCTGTTCCCTCACCACAATCCAGATTCTTTTGGGGAGTTACCAGTACAGTAACCATACCAGGAATTACTTAATTTATTAAGCTACTGCTTTTCTTAATCTCAGTGGAGATATTTACTGATAAACTGCTACCTACGCAGCATGTTCATGTCGTTCCTAAATGAGCTTTTATCTCTCTCCCCTCACCACAAATCAGATTCTTCTGAGGAGTTCCCAGTACATTATCCTTTCCCCTGTGTAATTACCTTAACAAGCTCCAGCTGTTTTTATTCTCAGAAGGTTTACTCCCTGATATACAGCTGCCTACCCCCTTCGTAAGTGCAGGTCCTAAATGAGCTTTTTTCTCTGTTCCCTCACCACAATCCAGATTCTTTGGGGAGTTACCAGTACAGTAACCATACCAGGAAGTACTTAATTTATTAAGCTACTGCTTTTCTTAATCTCAGTGGAGATATTTACTGATAAACAGCTACCTACGCAGCATGTTCATGTCGTTCCTAAATGAGCTTTTATCTCTCTCCCCTCACCACAAATCAGATTCTTCTGAGGAGTTCCCAGGACATTATCCTTTCCCCTGTGTAATTACCTTAACAAGCTCCAGCTGTTTTTATTCACAGAAGGTTTACTCCTTGATATACAGCTGCCTACCCCCTTCGTAAGTGCAGGTCCTAAATGAGCTTTTTTGTCTGTTCCCCCACCACAATCCAGATTCTTTTGGGGAGTTTCCAGTACAGTACCCATACCAGGAAGTACTTAATTTATTAAGATACTGCTTTTCTTAATCTCAGTGGAGATATTTACTGATAAACAGCTACCTACGCAGCATGTTCATGTCGTTCCTAAATGAGCTTTTATCTCTCTCCCCTCACCACAAATCAGCTTTTTCTGAGGAGTTCCCAGTACATTATCCTTTCCCCTGTGTAATTACCTTAACAAGCTCCACCTGTTTTTATTCTCAGAAGGTTTACTCCCTGATATACAGCTGCCTACCCCCTTCGTAAGTGCAGGTCCTAAATGAGCTTTTTTCTCTGTTCCCTCACCACAATCCAGATTCTTTTGGGGAGTTACCAGTACAGTAACCATACCAGGAAGTACTTAATTTATTAAGCTACTGCTTCTCTTAATCTCAGTGGAGATATTTACTGATAAACAGCTATGTACGCAGCATGTTCATGTCGTTCCTAAATGAGCTTTTATCTCTCTCCCCTTACCACAAATCAGATTCTTCTGAGGAGTTCCAGTACATTATCCTTTCCCCTGTGTAATTACCTTAACAAGCTCCAGCTGTTTTTATTCTCAGAAGGTTTACTCCCTGATATACAGCTGCCTACCCCCTTCGTAAGTGCAGGTCCTAAATGAGCTTTTTTCTCTGTTCCCTCACCACAATCCAGATTCTTTTGGGGAGTTACCAGTACAGTAACCATACCAGGAAGTACTTAATTTATTAAGCTACTGCTTTTCTTAATCTCAGTGGAGATATTTACTGATAAACAGCTACCTACGCAGCATGTTCATGTCGTTCTTAAATGAGCTTTTATCTCTCTCCCCTCACCACAAATCAGATTCTTCTGAGGAGTTCCCAGTACATTATCCTTTCCCCTGTGTAATTACCTTAACAAGCTCCAGCTGTTTTTATTCTCAGAAGGTTTACTCCCTGATATACAGCTGCCTACCCCCTTCGTAAGTGCAGGTCCTAAATGAGCTTTTTTCTCTGTTCCCTCACCACAATCCAGATTCTTTTGGGGAGTTACCAGTACAGTAACCATACCAGGAAGTACTTAATTTATTAAGCTACTGCTTTTCTTAATCTCAGTGGAGATATTTACTGATAAACTGCTACCTACGCAGCATGTTCATGTCGTTCCTAAATGAGCTTTTATCTCTCTCCCCTCACCACAAATCAGATTCTTCTGAGGAGTTCCCAGTACATTATCCTTTCCCCTGTGTAATTACCTTAACAAGCTCCAGCTGTTTTTATTCTCAGAAGGTTTACTCCCTGATATACAGCTGCCTACCCCCTTCGTAAGTGCAGGTCCTAAATGAGCTTTTTTCTCTGTTTCCTCACCACAATCCAGATTCTTTGGGGATTTACCAGTACAGTAACCATACCAGGAAGTACTTAATTTATTAAGCTACTGCTTTTCTTAATCTCAGTGGAGATATTTACTGATAAACAGCTACCTACGCAGCATGTTCATGTC
The DNA here is from genome assembly GCF_023159225.1 of Perognathus longimembris pacificus. Lineage (NCBI taxonomy): Eukaryota > Metazoa > Chordata > Mammalia > Rodentia > Heteromyidae > Perognathus > Perognathus longimembris. Next base: position 24,354 of record NW_025959879.1, on the reverse strand, counting down.
GTTCCTAAATGAGCTTTTATCTCTCTCCCCTCACCAGAAATCAGATTCTTCTGAGGAGTTTCCAGTACATTATCCTTTCCCCTGTGTAATTACCTTAACAAGCTCCAGCTGTTTTTATTCTCAGAAGGTTTACTCCCTGATATACAGCTGCCTACCCCCTTCGTAAGTGCAGGTCCTAAATGAGCTTTTTTCTGTGTTTCCTCACCACAATCCAGATTCTTTTGGGGAGTTACCAGTACAGTAACCATACCAGGAAGTACTTAATTTATTAAGCTACTGATTTTCTTAATCTCAGTGGAGATATTTACTGATAAACAGCTACCTACGCAGCATGTTCATTTCGTTCCTAAATGAGCTTTTATCTCTCTCCCCTCACCACAAATCAGATTCTTCTGAGGAGTTCCAGTACATTATCCTTTCCCCTGTGTAATTACCTTAACAAGCTCCAGCTGTTTTTATTCTCAGAAGGTTTACTCCCTGATATACAGCTGCCTACCCCCTTCGTAAGTGCAGGTCCTAAATGAGCTTTTTTCTCTGTTCCCTCACCACAATCCAGATTCTTTTGGGGAGTTACCAGTACAGTAACCATACCAGGAAGTACTTAATTTATTAAGCTACTGCTTTTCTTAATCTCAGTGGAGATATTTACTGATAAACAGCTACCTACGCAGCATGTTCATGTCGTTCTTAAATGAGCTTTTATCTCTCTCCCCTCACCACAAATCAGATTCTTCTAAGGAGTTCCCAGTACATTATCCTTTCCCCTGTGTAATTACCTTAACAAGCTCCAGCTGTTTTTATTCTCAGAAGGTTTACTCCCTGATATACAGCTGCCTACCCCCTTCGTAAGTGCAGGTCCTAAATGAGCTTTTTTCTCTGTTCCCTCACCACAATCCAGATTCTTTTGGGGAGTTACCAGTACAGTAACCATACCAGGAATTACTTAATTTATTAAGCTACTGCTTTTCTTAATCTCAGTGGAGATATTTACTGATAAACTGCTACCTACGCAGCATGTTCATGTCGTTCCTAAATGAGCTTTTATCTCTCTCCCCTCACCACAAATCAGATTCTTCTGAGGAGTTCCCAGTACATTATCCTTTCCCCTGTGTAATTACCTTAACAAGCTCCAGCTGTTTTTATTCTCAGAAGGTTTACTCCCTGATATACAACTGCCTACCCCCTTCGTAAGTGCAGGTCCTAAATGAGCTTTTTTCTCTGTTCCCTCACCACAATCCAGATTCTTTTGGGGAGTTACCAGTACAGTAACCATACCAGGAAGTACTTAATTTATTAAGCTACTGCTTTTCTTAATCTCAGTGGAGATATTTACTGATAAACAGGTACCTACGCAGCATGTTCATGTCGTTCCTAAATGAGCTATTATCTCTCACCCTTCACCAAAAATCAGATTCTTCTGAGGAGTTCCCAGTACATTATCCTTTCCCCTGTGTAATTACCTTAACAAGCTCCAGCTGTTTTTATTTTCAGAAGGTTTACTCCCTGATATACAGCTGCCTACCCCCTTCGTAAGTGCAGGTCCTAAATGAGCTTTTTTCTCTGTTCCCTCACCACAATCCAGATTCTTTTGGGGAGTTACCAGTACAGTAACCATACCAGGAATTACTTAATTTATTAAGCTACTGCTTTTCTTAATCTCAGTGGAGATATTTACTGATAAACTGCTACCTACGCAGCATGTTCATGTCGTTCCTAAATGAGCTTTTATCTCTCTCCCCTCACCACAAATCAGATTCTTCTGAGGAGTTCCCAGTACATTATCCTTTCCCCTGTGTAATTACCTTAACAAGCTCCAGCTGTTTTTATTCTCAGAAGGTTTACTCCCTGATATACAGCTGCCTACCCCCTTCGTAAGTGCAGGTCCTAAATGAGCTTTTTTCTCTGTTCCCTCACCACAATCCAGATTCTTTGGGGAGTTACCAGTACAGTAACCATACCAGGAAGTACTTAATTTATTAAGCTACTGCTTTTCTTAATCTCAGTGGAGATATTTACTGATAAACAGCTACCTACGCAGCATGTTCATGTCGTTCCTAAATGAGCTTTTATCTCTCTCCCCTCACCACAAATCAGATTCTTCTGAGGAGTTCCCAGGACATTATCCTTTCCCCTGTGTAATTACCTTAACAAGCTCCAGCTGTTTTTATTCACAGAAGGTTTACTCCTTGATATACAGCTGCCTACCCCCTTCGTAAGTGCAGGTCCTAAATGAGCTTTTTTGTCTGTTCCCCCACCACAATCCAGATTCTTTTGGGGAGTTTCCAGTACAGTACCCATACCAGGAAGTACTTAATTTATTAAGATACTGCTTTTCTTAATCTCAGTGGAGATATTTACTGATAAACAGCTACCTACGCAGCATGTTCATGTCGTTCCTAAATGAGCTTTTATCTCTCTCCCCTCACCACAAATCAGCTTTTTCTGAGGAGTTCCCAGTACATTATCCTTTCCCCTGTGTAATTACCTTAACAAGCTCCACCTGTTTTTATTCTCAGAAGGTTTACTCCCTGATATACAGCTGCCTACCCCCTTCGTAAGTGCAGGTCCTAAATGAGCTTTTTTCTCTGTTCCCTCACCACAATCCAGATTCTTTTGGGGAGTTACCAGTACAGTAACCATACCAGGAAGTACTTAATTTATTAAGCTACTGCTTCTCTTAATCTCAGTGGAGATATTTACTGATAAACAGCTATGTACGCAGCATGTTCATGTCGTTCCTAAATGAGCTTTTATCTCTCTCCCCTTACCACAAATCAGATTCTTCTGAGGAGTTCCAGTACATTATCCTTTCCCCTGTGTAATTACCTTAACAAGCTCCAGCTGTTTTTATTCTCAGAAGGTTTACTCCCTGATATACAGCTGCCTACCCCCTTCGTAAGTGCAGGTCCTAAATGAGCTTTTTTCTCTGTTCCCTCACCACAATCCAGATTCTTTTGGGGAGTTACCAGTACAGTAACCATACCAGGAAGTACTTAATTTATTAAGCTACTGCTTTTCTTAATCTCAGTGGAGATATTTACTGATAAACAGCTACCTACGCAGCATGTTCATGTCGTTCTTAAATGAGCTTTTATCTCTCTCCCCTCACCACAAATCAGATTCTTCTGAGGAGTTCCCAGTACATTATCCTTTCCCCTGTGTAATTACCTTAACAAGCTCCAGCTGTTTTTATTCTCAGAAGGTTTACTCCCTGATATACAGCTGCCTACCCCCTTCGTAAGTGCAGGTCCTAAATGAGCTTTTTTCTCTGTTCCCTCACCACAATCCAGATTCTTTTGGGGAGTTACCAGTACAGTAACCATACCAGGAAGTACTTAATTTATTAAGCTACTGCTTTTCTTAATCTCAGTGGAGATATTTACTGATAAACTGCTACCTACGCAGCATGTTCATGTCGTTCCTAAATGAGCTTTTATCTCTCTCCCCTCACCACAAATCAGATTCTTCTGAGGAGTTCCCAGTACATTATCCTTTCCTCTGTGTAATTACCTTAACAAGCTCCAGCTGTTTTTATTCTCAGAAGGTTTACTCCCTGATATACAGCTGCCTACCCCCTTCGTAAGTGCAGGTCCTAAATGAGCTTTTTTCTCTGTTTCCTCACCACAATCCAGATTCTTTGGGGATTTACCAGTACAGTAACCATACCAGGAAGTACTTAATTTATTAAGCTACTGCTTTTCTTAATCTCAGTTGAGATATTTACTGATAAACAGCTACCTACGCAGCATGTTCATGTCGTTCCTAAATGAGCTTTTATCTCTCTCCCCTCACCAGAAATCAGATTCTTCTGAGGAGTTTCCAGTACATTATCCTTTCCCCTGTGTAATTACCTTAACAAGCTCCAGCTGTTTTTATTCTCAGAAGGTTTACTCCCTGATATACAGCTGCCTACCCCCTTCGTAAGTGCAGGTCCTAAATGAGCTTTTTTCTGTGTTTCCTCACCACAATCCAGATTCTTTTGGGGAGTTACCAGTACAGTAACCATACCAGGAAGTACTTAATTTATTAAGCTACTGATTTTCTTAATCTCAGTGGAGATATTTACTGATAAACAGCTACCTACGCAGCATGTTCATTTCGTTCCTAAATGAGCTTTTATCTCTCTCCCCTCACCACAAATCAGATTCTTCTGAGGAGTTCCCAGTACATTATCCTTTCCCCTGTGTAATTACCTTAACAACCTCCAGCTGTTTTTATTCTCAGAAGGTTTACTCCTTGATATACACCTGCCTACCCCCTTCGTAAGTGCAGGTCCTAAATGAGCTTTTTTGTCTGTTCCCGCACCACAATCCAGATTCTTTTTGGAGTTTCCAGTACAGTACCCATACCAGGAAGTACTTAATTTATTAAGCTACTGCTTTTCTTAATCTCAGTGGAGATATTTACTGATAAACAGCTACCTACCCAGCATGTTCATGTCGTTCCTAAATGAGCTTTTATCTCTCTCCCCTCACCACAATTCAGCTTTTTCTGAGGAGTTCCCAGTACATTATCCTTTCCCCTGTGTAATTACCTTAACAAGCTCCAGCTGTTTTTATTCTCAGAAGGTTTACTCCCTGATATACAGCTGCCTACCCCCTTCGTAAGTGCAGGTCCTAAATGAGTTTTTTTCTCTGTTCCCTCACCACAATCGAGATTCTTTTGGGGAGTTACCAGTACAGTAACCATACCAGGAAGTACTTAATTTATTAAGCTACTGCTTCTCTTAATCTCAGTGGAGATATTTACTGATAAACAGCTACCTACGCAGCATGTTCATGTCGTTCCTAAATGAGCTTTTATCTGTCTCCCCTCACCACAAATCAGACTCTTCTGAGGAGTTCCCAGTACATTATCCTTTCCCCTGTGTAATTACCTTAACAAGCTCCAGCTGTTTTTATTCTCAGAAGGTTTACTCCCTGATATACAGCTGCCTACCCCCTTCGTAAGTGCAGGTCCTAAATGAGCTTTTTTCTCTGTTCCCTCACCACAATCCAGATTCTTTTGGGGAGTTACCAGTACAGTAACCATACCTGGAATTAATTAATTTATTAAGCTACTGCTTTTCTTATTCTCAGTGGAGATATTTACTGATAAACTGCTACCTACGCAGCATGTTCATGTCGTTCCTAAATGAGCTTTTATCTCTCTCCCCTCACCACAAATCAGATTCTTCTGAGGAGTTCCCAGTACATTATCCTTTCCCCTCTGTAATTACCTTAACAAGCTCCAGCTGTTTTTATTCTCAGAAGGTTTACTCCCTGATATACAGCTGCCTACCCCCTTCGTAAGTGCAGGTCCTAAATGAGTTTTTTCTCTGTTCCCTCACCACAATCCAGATTCTTTGGGGATTTACCAGTACAGTAACCATACCAGGAAGTACTTAATTTATTAAGCTACTGCTTTTCTTAATCTCAGTGGAGATATTTACTGATAAACAGCTACCTACGCAGCATGTTCATGTCGTTCCTAAATGAGCTTTTATCTCTCTTCCCTCACCACAAATCAGATTCTTCTGAGGAGTTTCCAGTACATTATCCTTTCCCCTGTGTAATTACCTTAACAAGCTCCAGCTGTTTTTATTCTCAGAAGGTTTACTCCCTGATATACAGCTGCCTACCCCCTTCGTAAGTGCAGGTCCTAAATGAGCTTTTTTCTGTGTTTCCTCACCACAATCCAGATTATTTTGGGGAGTTACCAGTACAGTAACCATACCAGGAAGTACTTAATTTATTAAGCTACTGATTTTCTTAATCTCAGTGGAGATATTTACTGATAAACAGCTACCTACGCAGCATGTTCATGTCGTTCCTAAATGAGCTTTTATCTCTCTCCCCTCACCACAAATCAGATTCTTCTGATGAGTTCCCAGTACATTATCCTTTCCCCTGTGTAATTACCTTAACAAGCTCCAGCTGTTTTTATTCTCAGAAGGTTTACTCCTTGATATACACCTGCCTACCCCCTTCGTAAGTGCAGGTCCTAAATGAGCTTTTTTTTCTGTTCCCGCACCACAATCCAGATTCTTTTGGGGAGTTTCCAGTACAGTACCCATACCAGGAAGTACTTAATTTATTAAGCTACTGCTTTTCTTAATCTCAGTGGAGATATTTACTGATAAACAGCTACCTACGCAGCATGTTCATGTCGTTCCTAAAGGAGCTTTTATCTCTCTCCCCTCACCACAAATCAGCTTTTTCTGAGGAGTTCCCAGTACATTATCCTTTCCCCTGTGTAATTACCTTAACAAGCTCCAGCTGTTTTTATTCTCAGAAGGTTTACTCCCTGATATACAGCTGCCTACCCCCTTCGTAAGTGCAGCTCCTAAATGAGATTTTTTCTCTGTTCCCTCACCACAATCCAGATTCTTTTGGGGAGTTACCAGTATAGTAACCATACCAGGAAGTACTTAATTTATTAAGCTACTGCTTTTCTTAATCTCAGTGGAAATATTTACTGATAAACAGCTACCTACGCAGCATGTTCATGTCGTTCCTAAATGAGCTTTTATCTCTCTCCCCTCACCACAAATCAGATTCTTCTGAAGAGTTCCCAGTACATTATCCTTTCCCCTGTGTAATTACCTTAACAAGCTCCAGCTGTTTTTATTCTCAGAAGGTTTACTCCCTGATATACAGCTGCCTACCCCCTTCGTAAGTGCAGGTCCTAAATGAGCTTTTTTCTCTGTTCCCTCACCACAATCCAGATTCTTTTGGGGAGTTACCAGTACAGTAACCATACCAGGAAGTACTTAATTTATTAAGCTACTGCTTTTCTTAATCTCAGTGGAGATATTTACTGATAAACAGCTACCTACGCAGCATGTTCATGTCGTTCCTAAATGAGCTTTTATCTCTCTCCCCTCACCACAAATCAGATTCTTCTGAAGAGTTCTCAGTACATTATCCTTTCCCCTGTGTAATTACCTTAACAAGCTCCAGCTGTTTTTATTCTCAGAAGGTTTACTCCCTGATATACAGCTGCCTACCCCCTTCGTAAGTGCAGGTCCTAAATGAGCTTTTTTCTCTGTTCCCTCACCACAATCCAGATTCTTTTGGGGAGTTACCAGTACAGTAACCATACCAGGAAGTACTTAATTTATTAAGCTACTGCTTTTCTTAATCTCAGTGGAGATATTTACTGATAAACAGCTACCTACGCAGAATGTTCATGTCGTTCCTAAATGAGCTTTTATCTCTCTCCCCTCACCACAAATCAGATTCTTCTGAGGAGTTCCCAGTACATTATCCTTTCCCCTGTGTAATTACCTTAACAAGCTCCAGCTGTTTTTATTCTCAGAAGGTTTACTCCCTGATATACAGCTGCCTACCCCCTTCGTAAGTGCAGGTCCTAAATGAGCTTTTTTCTGTGTTTCCTCACCACAATCCAGATTCTTTTGGGGAGTTACCAGTACAGTAACCATACCAGGAAGTACTTAATTTATTAAGCTACTGATTTTCTTAATCTCAGTGGAGATATTTACTGATAAACAGCTACCTACGCAGCATGTTCATGTCGTTCCTAAATGAGCTTTTATCTCTCTCCCCTCACCACAAATCAGATTCTTCTGAGGAGTTCCCAGTACATTATCCTTTCCCCTGTGTAATTACCTTAACAAGCTCCAGCTGTTTTTATTCTCAGAAGGTTTACTCCTTGATATACACCTGCCTACCCCCTTCGTAAGTGCAGGTCCTAAATGAGCTTTTTTGTCTGTTCCCGCACCACAATCCAGATTCTTTTGGGGAGTTTCCAGTACAGTACCCATACCAGGAAGTACTTAATTTATTAAGCTACTGCTTTTCTTAATCTCAGTGGAGATATTTACTGATAAACAGCTACCTACGCAGCATGTTCATGTCGTTCCTAAATGAGCTTTTATCTCTCTCCCCTCACCACAATTCAGCTTTTTCTGAGGAGTTCCCAGTACATTATCCTTTCCCCTGTGTAATTACCTTAACAAGCTCCAGCTGTTTTTATTCTCAGAAGGTTTACTCCCTGATATACAGCTGCCTACCCCCTTCGTAAGTGCAGGTCCTAAATGAGCTTTTTTCTCTGTTCCCTCACCACAATCCAGATTCTTTTGGGGAGTTACCAGTACAGTAACCATACCAGGAAGTACTTAATTTATTAAGCTACTGCTTCTCTTAATCTCAGTGGAGATATTTACTGACAAACAGCTACCTACGCAGCATGTTCATGTCGTTCCTAAATGAGCCTTTATCTCTCTCCCCTCACCACAAATCAGATTCTTCTGAGGAGTTCCCAGTACATTATCCTTTCCCCTGTGTAATTACCTTAACAAGCTCCAGCTGTTTTTATTCTCAGAAGGTTTACTCCTTGATATACAGCTGCCTACCCCCTTCGTAAGTGCAGGTCCTAAATGAGCTTTTTTCTCTGTTCCCTCAGCACAATCCAGATTCTTTTGGGGAGTTACCAGTACAGTAACTGTTGAACCTGGGTAACTGCATTCGAAATCAGGACACGGGGGATGCAAGGCGAGTGAACCAATGCATACTTTATTCCAAGAGGGCCAGGGTTTATATAGGGTTAGAAACCAATTTTACAATTACAGGGTAAAAGGTCAATACAGCATGACATTTTTCTCAAATACAAAAGTGGAGGAAATTTCCTACTGTGTGGGCAGGAACTTGGTACAAATGCCTTTCTAATAACAGGAGGTAGTGACTACAAAGATTATTGATATCAAAACAAGGAACTGTATACAACCGAGGTAGAACTAATTATCTCCTAGCTACTATCTCCTTAAGACTAGATAACAACAATCTTGACTTCTCCAAATACTTGTGAAATAACAGTGAGGAGACTTTCCTGTTTACTGTGAGAATATAGTGAGGAGACTTTCCTGTTTATAGTGAGAATCTAGTGAGGAGACTCTCCTGTTTACAGAGAGAATCTAACACTAAAGGCAGCTGGTCTAGCAAGTCTCCTAAGGGAGACTAGCTAAGTAGGGGGAAAGAGGAGATTCTCACAACAACTGGTGGCTTCCTTTGGCCCACAAACACCAGAAACTCCTTTCAGGGAATGTGTTCCCAAGGGCCTATTAGTGTGCTAATGAGGCATCAGAGTAACCGTGCCGGGGCTAAACTTTTCCACTGGTTGGAGACCTTAATTCTAAAACAAGTAACCATACCAGGAAGTACTTAATTTATTAAGCTACTGCTTTTCTTAATCTCAGTGGAGATATTTACTGATAAACAGCTACCTACGCAGCATGTTCATGTCGTTCCTAAATGAGCTTTTATCTCTCTCCCCTCACCACAAATCAGATTCTTCTGAAGAGTTCCCAGTACATTATCCTTTCCCCTGTGTAATTACCTTAACAATCTCCAGCTGTTTTTATTCTCAAAAGGTTTACTCCCTGATATACAGCTGCCTACCCCCTTCGTAAGTGCAGGTCCTAAATGAGCTTTTATTCTCTGTTCCCTCACCACAATCCAGATTCTTTTGGGGAGTTACCAGTACAGTAACCATAGCAGGAAGTACTTAATTTATTAAGCTACTGCTTTTTTTAATCTCAGTGGAGATATTTACGGATAAACAGGTACCTACGCAGCATGTTCATATCGTTCCTAAATGAGCTTTTATCTCCCTCCCCTCACCACAAATCATATTCTTCTGAGGAGTTCCCAGTACATTATCCTTTCCGCTGTGTAATTACCTTAACAAGCTCCAGCTGTTTTTATTCTCAGAAGGTTTACTCCCTGATATACAGCTGCCTACCCCCTTCGTAAGTGCAGGTCCTAAATGAGCTTTTTTTCTCTGTTCCCTCACCACAATCCAGATTCTTTTGGGGAGTTACCAGTACAGTAACCATAGCAGGAAGTACTTAATTTATTAAGCTACTGCTTTTCTTAATCTCAGTGGAGATATTTACTGATAAACAGCTACCTACGCAGCATGTTCATGTCGTTCTTAAATGAGCTTTTATCTCTCTCCCCTCACCACAAATCAGAATCTTCTGAGGAGTTCCCATTACATTATTCTTTCCCCTGTGTAATTACCTTAACAAGCTCCAGTTGTTTTTATTCTCAGAAGGTTTACTCCCTGATATACAGCTGCCTACCCCCTTCGTAAGTGCAGTTCCTAAATGAGATTTTTTCTCTGTTCCCTCACCACAATCCAGATTCTTTTGGGGAGTTACCAGTACAGTAACCATACCAGGAAGTACTTAATTTATTAAGCTACTGCTTTTTTTAATCTCAGTGGAGATATTTACGGATAAACAGGTACCTACGCAGCATGTTCATATCGTTCCTAAATGAGCTTTTATCTCCCTCCCCTCACCACAAATCAGATTCTTCTGAGGAGTTCCCAGTACATTATCCTTTCCGCTGTGTAATTACCTTAACAACCTCCAGCTGTTTTTATTCTCAGAAGGTTTCCTCCCTGATATACGGCTGCCTACCCCCTTCGTAAGTGCAGGTCCTAAATGAGCTTTTTTCTCTGTTCCCTCACAACAATCCAGATTCTTTTGGGGAGTTACCAGTACAGTAACCATACCAGGAAGTACTTAATTTATTCAGCTACTGCTTTTCTTAATCTCAATGGAGATATTTACTGATAAACAGCTGCCTACGCAGCATTTTCATGTCGTTCCTAAATGAGCTTTTATCTCTCTCCCCTCACCACAAATCAGATTCTTCTGAGGAGTTCCCAGTACATTATCCTTTCCCCTGTGTAATTACCTTAACAAGCTCCAGCTGTTTTTATTCTCAGAAGGTTTACTCCCTGATATACAGCTGCCTACCCCCTTCGTAAGTGTAGGTCCTAAATGAGCTTTTTTCTCTGTTCCCTCACCACAATCCAGATTCTTTTGGGGAGTTACCAGTACAGTAACCATACCAGGAAGTACTTCATTTAATAAGCTACTGCTTTTCTTAAACTCAGTGGAGATATTTACTGATAAACAGCTACCTACGCAGAATATTCATGTCGTTCCTAAATGAGCTTTTATCTCTCTCCCCTCACCACAAATCAGATTCTTCTGAGGAGTTCCCAGTACATTTTCATTTCCGCTGTGTAATTACCTTAACAAGCTCCAGCTGTTTTTATTCTCAGAAGGTTTACTCCCTGATATACAGCTGCCTACCCCCTTCGTAAGTGCAGGTCTTAAATGAGATTTTTTCTCTGTTGCCTCACCACAATCCAGATTCTTTTGGGTAGTTACCAGTACAGTAACCATACCAGGAAGTACTTAATTTATTAAGCTACTGCTTTTCTTAATATCAGTGGAGATATTTACTGATGAACAGCTACCCACGCAGCATGTTCATGTCGTTCCTAAATGAGCTTTTATCTCTCTCCCCTTACCACAAATCAGATTCTTCTGAAGAGTTCCCAGTACATTATCCTTTCCACTGTGTAATTACCTTAACAAGCTCCAGCTGTTTTTATTCTCAGAAGGTTTACTCCTTGATATACAGCTGCCTACCCCCTTCGTAAGTGCAGGTCCTAAATGAGCTTTTTTTCTCTGTTCCCTCACCACAATCCAGATTCTATTGGGGAGTTACCAGTACAGTAACCATACCAGGAAGTACTTAATTTATTAAGCTACTGCTTTTCTTAATCTCAGTGGAGATAATTATTGATAAACTGCTACCTACGCAGCATGTTCATGTCGTTCCTAAATGAGCTTTTATCTCTCTCCGCTCACCACAAATCAGATTCTTCTGAGGACTTCCCAGTACATTATCCTTTCCCCTGTGTAATTACCTTAACAAACTCCAGCTGTTTTTATTCTCAGAAGGTTTACTCCCTGATATACAGCTGCCTACCCCCTTCGTAAGTGCAGGTCCTAAATGAGCTTTTTTTCTCTGTTCCCTCACCACAATCCACATTCTTTTGGGGAGTTTCCAGTACAGTAACCATACCAGGAAGTACTTAATTTATTCAGCTACTGCTTTTCTTAATCTCAATGGAGATATTTACTGATAAACAGCTGCCTACGCAGCATTTTCATGTCGTTCCTAAATGAGCTTTTATCTCTCTCCCCTCACCACAAATCAGATTCTTCTGAGGAGTTCCCAGTACATTATCCTTTCCCCTGTGTAATTACCTTAACAAGCTCCAGCTGTTTTTATTCTCAGAAGGTTTACTCCCTGATATACAGCTGCCTACCCCCTTCGTAAGTGTAGGTCCTAAATGAGCTTTTTTCTCTGTTCCCTCACCACAATCCAGATTCTTTTGGGGAGTTACCAGTACAGTAACCATACCAGGAAGTACTTCATTTAATAAGCTACTGCTTTTCTTAAACTCAGTGGAGATATTTACTGATAAACAGCTACCTACGCAGAATATTCATGTCGTTCCTAAATGAGCTTTTATCTCTCTCCCCTCACCACAAATCAGATTCTTCTGAGGAGTTCCCAGTACATTTTCATTTCCGCTGTGTAATTACCTTAACAAGCTCCAGCTGTTTTTATTCTCAGAAGGTTTACTCCCTGATATACAGCTGCCTACCCCCTTCGTAAGTGCAGGTCTTAAATGAGATTTTTTCTCTGTTGCCTCACCACAATCCAGATTCTTTTGGGTAGTTACCAGTACAGTAACCATACCAGGAAGTACTTAATTTATTAAGCTACTGCTTTTCTTAATATCAGTGGAGATATTTACTGATGAACAGCTACCCACGCAGCATGTTCATGTCGTTCCTAAATGAGCTTTTATCTCTCTCCCCTTACCACAAATCAGATTCTTCTGAAGAGTTCCCAGTACATTATCCTTTCCACTGTGTAATTACCTTAACAAGCTCCAGCTGTTTTTATTCTCAGAAGGTTTACTCCTTGATATACAGCTGCCTACCCCCTTCGTAAGTGCAGGTCCTAAATGAGCTTTTTTTCTCTGTTCCCTCACCACAATCCAGATTCTATTGGGGAGTTACCAGTACAGTAACCATACCAGGAAGTACTTAATTTATTAAGCTACTGCTTTTCTTAATCTCAGTGGAGATAATTATTGATAAACTGCTACCTACGCAGCATGTTCATGTCGTTCCTAAATGAGCTTTTATCTCTCTCCGCTCACCACAAATCAGATTCTTCTGAGGACTTCCCAGTACATTATCCTTTCCCCTGTGTAATTACCTTAACAAACTCCAGCTGTTTTTATTCTCAGAAGGTTTACTCCCTGATATACAGCTGCCTACCCCCTTCGTAAGTGCAGGTCCTAAATGAGCTTTTTTTCTCTGTTCCCTCACCACAATCCAGATTCTTTTGGGGAGTTTCCAGTACAGTAACCATACCAGGAAGTACTTCATTCATTAAGCTACTGCTTTTCTTAAACTCAGTGGAGATATTTACTGATAAACAGCTACCTACGCAGCATTTTCATGTCGTCCCTATATGAGCTTTTATCTCTCTCCCCTCACCACAAATCAGATTCTTCTGAGGAGTTCCCAGTACATTATCCTTTCCCCTGTGTAATTCCCTTAACAAGATCCAGCTGTTTTTATTCTCAGAAGGTTTACTCCCTGATATACAGCTGCCTACCCCCTTCGTATGTGCAGGTCCTAAATGAGCTTTTTTATCTGTTCCCTCACCACAGTCCAGATTCTTTTGGGGAGTTACCAGTACAGTAACCATACCAGGAAGTACTTAATTTATTAAGCTACTGCTTTTCTTAATCTCAGTGGAGATATTTACTGATAAACAGCTACGTACGCAGCATGTTCATGTCGTTCCTAAATGAGCTTTTATCTCTCTCCCCTCACCACAAATCAGATTCTTCTGAGGAGTTCCCAGTACATTAACCTTTCCCCTGTGTAATTAGCTTAACAAGCTCCAGCTGTTTTTATTCTCAGAAGGTTTACTCCCTGATATACACCTGCCTACCCCCTTCGTAAGTGCAGGTCTTAATGAGCTTTTTTCTCTGTTCCCTAACCACAATCCCGATTCTTTTGGGGAGTTACCAGTACAGTAACCATACCAGGAAGTACTTAATTTATTAAGCTACTGCTTTTCTTAATCTCAGTGGAGATATTTACTGATAAACAGCTACCTACGCAGCATGTTCATGTCGTTCCTAAATGAGCTTTTATCTCTCTCCCCTCACCACAAATCAGATTCTTCTGAGGAGTTCCCAGTACATTATCCTTTCCCGTGTGTAATTACCTTAACAAGCTCCAGCTGTTTTCATTCTCAGAAGGTTTACTCCCTGATATACAGCTGCCTACCCCCTTCGTAAGTGCAGGTCCTAAATGAGCTTTTTTCTCTGTTCCCTCACCAGAAGCCAGATCCTTTTGGGGAGTTACCAGTACAGTAACCATACCAGGAAGTACTTAATTTCTTAAGCTACTGCTTTTCTTAATCTCAGTGGAGATATTTACTGATAAACAGCTACGTACGCAGCATGTTCATGTCGTTCCTAAATGAGCTTTTATCTCTCTCCCCTCACCACAAATCAGATTCTTCTGAGGAGTTCCCAGTACATTATCCTTTCCCCTGCGTAATTACCTTCACTAGCTCCAGCTGTTTTTATTCTCAGAAGGTTTACTCCCTGATATACAGCTGCATACCCCCTTCGTAAGTGCAGGTCCTAAATGAGCTTTTTTCTCTGTTCCTTCACCACAATCCAGGTTCTTTTGGGGAGGTACCAGTACAGTAACCATACCAGGAAGTACTTAATTTATTAAGCTACTGCTTTTCTTAATCTCAGTGGAGATATTTACTGATAAACAGCTACCTACGCAGCATGTTCATGTCGTTCCTAAATGAGCTTTAATCTCTCTCCCCTCACCACAAATCAGATTCTTCTGAGGAGTTCCCAGTACATTATACTTTCCCCTGTGTAATTACCTTAACAGGCTCCAGCTGTTTTAATTCTCAGAAGGTTTACTCCCTGATATACAGCTGCCTACGCCCTTCGTAAGTGCAGGTCCTAAATGAGCTTTTTTCTCTGTTCCCTCACCACAATCCAGATTCTTTTGGGGAGTTACCAGTACAGTAACCATACCAAGAATTACATAATTTATTAAGCTACTGCTTTTCTTAATCTCAGTGGAGATATTTACTGATAAACAGCTACCAACGCAGCATGTTCATGTCGTTCCTAAATGAGCTTTAATCTCTCTCCCCTCACCACAAATCAGATTCTTCTGAGGAGTTCCCGGTACATTATCCTTTCCCCTGTGTAATTACCTTAACAGGCTCCAGCTGTTTTAATTCTCAGAAGGTTTACTCCCTGATATACAGCTGCCTACGCCCTTCGTAAGTGCAGGTCCTAAAAGAGCTTTTTTCTCTGTTCCCTCACCACAATCCAGATTCTTTTGGGGAGTTACCAGTACAGTAACCGTACCAAGAATTACATAATTTATTAAGCTACTGCTTTTCTTAATCTCAGTGGAGATATTTACTGATAAACAGCTACCAACGCAGCATGTTCATGTCGTTCCTAAATGAGCTTTTATCTTCTCCCCTCACCACAAATCAGATTCTTCTGAGGAGTTGCCGGTACATTATCCTTTCCCCTGTGTAATTACCTTATCAAGCTCCAGCTGTTTTTATTCTCAGATGGTTTACTCCCTGATATACAGTTGCCTACCCCCTTCGTAAGTGCAGGTCCTAAATGAGCTTTTTTCTCTGTTCCCTCACCACAATCCAGATTCTTTTGGGGAGTTACCATACCAGGAAGTACTTAATTTATTAAGCTACTGCTTTTTTTAATCTCAGTGGAGATATTTACTGATAAACAGCTACCTACGCAGCATGTTCATGTCGTTCCTAAATGAGCTTGTAACTCTCTCCCCTCACCACAAATCAGATTCTTCTGAGGAGTTCCCAGTACATTATCCTTTCCCCTGTGAATTACCTTAACAAGCTCCAGCTGTTTTTATTCTCAGAAGGTTTACTCCCTGATATACAGCAGCCTACCCCCTTCGTAAGTGCAGGTACTAAATGAGCTTTTTTCTCTGTTCCCTCACCACAATCCAGATTCTTTTGGGGAGATACCAGTAGAGTAACCATACCAGGAAGTACTTAATTTATTAAGCTACTGCTTTTTTTAATCTCAGTGGAGATATTTACTGATAAACAGCTACCTAAGCAGCATGTTCATGTCGTTCCTAAATGAGCTTTTATCTCTCTCCCCTCACCACAAATAAGATTCTTCTGAGGAGTTCCCAGTACATTATCCTTTCCCCTGTGAATTACCTTAACAAGCTCCAGCTGTTTTTATTCTCAGAAGGTTTACTCCCTGATATACAGCAGCCTACCCCTTTCGTAAGTGCAGGTACTAAATGAGCTTTTTTCTCTGTTCCCTCACCACAATCCAGATTCTTTTGGGGAGATACCAGTACAGTAACCATACCAGGAAGTACTTAATTTATTAAGCTACTGCTTTTTTTAATCTCAGTGGAGATATTTACTGATAAACAGCTACCTACGCAGCATGTTCATGTCGTTCCTAAATGAGGTTTTATCTCTCTCCCCTCACCACAAATCAGATTCTTCTGAGGAGTTCCTAGTACATTATCCTTTCCCCTGTGTAATTACCTTAACAAGCTCCAGCTGTTTTTATTCTCAGAAGGTTTACTCCCTGATATACAGCTGCCTACCCCCTTCGTAAGTGCAGGTCCTAAATGAGCTTTTTTCTCTGTTCCCTCACCACAATCCAGATTCTTTTGCGGAGATACCAGTACAGTAACCATAGCAGGAAGTACATAATTTATTAAGCTACTGCTTTTCTTAATCTCAGTGGAGATATTTACTGATAAACAGCTACCTACGCAGCATGTTCATGTCGTTCCTAAATGAGCTTTTATCTCTCTCCCCTCACCAAAAATCAGATTATTCTGAGGAGTTCCCAGTACATTATCCTTTCCCCTGTGTAATTACCTTAACAAGGTCCAGCTGTTTTTATTCTCAGAAGGTTTACTCCCTGATATACAGCTGCCTACCCCCTTCGTAAGTGCAGGTCCTAAATGAGCTTTTTTCTCTGTTCCCTCACCACAATCCAGATTCTTTTGGGGAGTTACCAGTACAGTAACCATACCAGGAAGTACTTAATTTATTAAGCTATTGCTTTTCTTAATCTCAGTGGAGATATTTACTGATAAACAGCTACCTATGCAGCATTTTCATGTCGTTCCTAAATGAGCTTTTATCTCTCTCCCCTCACCAAAAATCAGATTCTTCTGAGGAGTTCCCGGTACATTATCCTTTCCCCTGTGTAATTACCTTAACAAGCTCCAGCTGTTTTTATTCTCAGGTTTACTCCCTGATATACAGCTGCCTAACCCTTCGTAAGTGCAGGTTATAAATGAGCTTTTTTCTCTGTTCCCTCACCACAATCCAGATTCTTTTGGGGAGTTACCAGTACAGTAACCATACCAGGAAGTACTTAATTTATTAAGCTACTGCTTTTCTTAATCTCAGTGGAGATATTTACTGATAAACAGCTACCTACGCAGCATGTTCATGTCGTTCATAAATGAGCTTTTATCTCTCTCCCCTCACCACATATCAGATTCTTCTGAGGAGTTCCCAGTACATTATGCTTTCCCCTGTGTAATTACCTTAAAAAGCTCCAGCTGTTTTTATTCTCAGAAGGTTTACTCCCTGATATACAGCTGCCTAACCCTTTCGTAAGTGCAGGTCCTAAATGAGCTTTTTTCTCTGTTCCCTCACCACAATCCAGATTCTTTTGGGGAGTTACCAGTACAGTAACCATACCAGGAAGTACTTAATTTATTAAGCTACTGCTTTTCTTAATCTCAGTGGAGATATTTACTGATAAACAGCTACGTACGCAGCATGTTCCTGTCGTTCCTAAATGAGCTTATATCTCTCTCCTCTCACCACAAATCAGATTCTTCTGAGGAGTTCCCAGTACATTATCCTTTCCCCTGTGTAATTACCTTAACAAGCTCCAGCTGTTTTTATTCTCAGGTTTACTCCCTGATATACAGCTGCCTAACCCTTCGTAAGTGCAGGTCCTAAATGAGCTTTTTTCTCTGTTCCCTCACCAAAATCCAGATTCTTTTGGGGAGTTACCAGTACAGTAACCATACCAGGAAGTACTTAGTTTATTAAGCTACTGCTTTTCTTAATCTCAGTGGAGATATTTACTGATAAACAGCTACCTACGCAGCATGTTCATGTCGTTCATAAATGAGCTTTTATCTCTCTCCCCTCACCACAAATCAGATTCTTCTGAGGAGTTCCCAGTACATTATCGGTTCCCCTGTGTAATTACCTTAAAAAGCTCCAGCTGTTTTTATTCTCAGAAGGTTTACTCCCTGATATACAGCTGCCTACCCCTTTCGTAAGTGCAGGTCATAAATGAGCTTTTTTCTCTGTTCCCTCACCACAATCCAGATTCTTTTGGGGAGTTACCAGTACAGTAACCATACCAGGAAGTACTTAATTTATTAAGCTACTGCTTTTCTTAATCACAGTGGAGATATTTACTGATAAACAGCAACGTACGCAGCATGTTCCGGTCGTTCCTAAATGAGCTTATATCTCTCTCCTCTCACCACAAATCAGATTCTTCTGAGGAGTTCCCAGTACATTATCCTTTCCCCTGTGTAATTACCTTAACAAGCTCCAGCTGTTTTTATTCTCAGAAGGTTTACTCCCTGATATACAGCTGCCTACCCCCTTCGTAATTGCAGGTCCTAAATGAACTTTTTTCTCTGTTCCCTCACCACAATCCAGATTCTTTTGGGGAGTTACCAGTACAGTAACCATACCAGGAAGTTCTTAATTTATTAAGCTACTGCTTTCCTAATCTCAGTGGAGATATTTACTGATAAACAGCTACGTACGCAGCATGTTCATGTCGTTCCTAAATGAGCTTTTATCTGTCTCCCCTCAATACAAATCAGATTCTTCTGAGGAGTTCCCAGTACATTATCCTCTCCCCTGTGTAATTACCTTAACAAGCTCCAGCTGTTTTTATTCTCAGAAGGTTTATTACCTGATAAACAGCTGCCTACCCCCATCGTAAGTGCAGGTCCTAAATGAGCTTTTTTCTCTGTTCCCTCACCACAATCCCGATTCTTTTGGGGAGTTTCCAGTAAAGTAACCATACCAGGAAGTACTTAATTTATTAAGCTACTGCTTTTCTTAATCTCAGTGGAGATATTTACTGATAAACAGCCACCTACGCAACATGTTCATGTCTTTCATAAATGAGCTTTTATCTCTCTCCCCTCAAAAGAAACCAGATTCTTCTGAGGAGTTCCCAGTACATTATCCTTTCCCCTGTGTAATTACCTTAACAAGCTCCAGCTGTTTTTATTCTCAGAAGGTATACGCCCTGATATACAACTGCCTACCCCATTCGTAATTGCAGGTCTTAAATGAGCTTTTTTCTCTGTTCCCTCACCACAATCCAGATTGTTTTGGGGAGTTACCAGTACAGTAACCATACCAGGAAGTACTTAATTTATTAAGCTACTGCTTTTCTTAATCTCAGTGGAGATATTTACTGATAAACAGCTACCTACGCAGCATGTTCATGTCATTCCTAAATGAGCTTTTATCTCTCTCCCCTCACCACAAATCAGATTCTTCTGAGGAGTTCCCAGTACATTATCCTTTCCCCTGTGTAATTACCTTAACAAGCTCCAGCTGTTTTTATTCTCAGAAGGTTTACTCCCTGATATACAGCTGCCTACCCCCTTCGTAAGTGCAGGTCCTAAATGAGCTTTTTTCTCTGTTCCGTCACCATAATCCAGATTCATTTGGGGAGTTTCCAGTACAGTAACCATACCAGGAAGTACTTCATTTATTAAGCTACTGCTTTTCTTAATCTCAGTGGAGATATTTACTGATAAACAGCTACTTACACAGCATGTTCATGTCGTTCTTAATGAGCTTTTATCTCTCTCCCCTCACCACAAATCAGATTCTTCTGAGGAGTTCCCAGTACATTATCCTTTCCCCTGTCTAATTACCTTAACAAGCTCCAGCTGTTTTTATTCTCAGAAGGTTTACTCCCTGATATACAGCTGCCTATCCCCTTCGTAAGTGCAGGTCCTAAATGAGCTTTTTTCTCTGTTCCCTCACCACAATCCAGATTCTTTTGGGTAGTTACCAGTACAGTAACCATACCAGGAAGTACTTAATTTATTAAGCTACTGCTTTTCTTAATCTCAGTGGAGATATTTACTGATAAACAGCTACCTACGCAGCATGTTCATGTCGTTCATAAATGAGCTTTTATCTCTCTCCCCTCACCACATATCAGATTCTTCTGAGGAGTTCCCAGTACATTATGCTTTCCCCTGTGTAATTACCTTAAAAAGCTCCAGCTGTTTTTATTCTCAGAAGGTTTACTCCCTGATATACAGCTGCCTAACCCTTTCGTAAGTGCAGGTCCTAAATGAGCTTTTTTCTCTGTTCCCTCACCACAATCCAGATTCTTTTGGGGAGTTACCAGTACAGTAACCATACCAGGAAGTACTTAATTTATTAAGCTACTGCTTTTCTTAATCTCAGTGGAGATATTTACTGATAAACAGCTACGTACGCAGCATGTTCCTGTCGTTCCTAAATGAGCTTATATCTCTCTCCTCTCACCACAAATCAGATTCTTCTGAGGAGTTCCCAGTACATTATCCTTTCCCCTGTGTAATTACCTTAACAAGCTCCAGCTGTTTTTATTCTCAGGTTTACTCCCTGATATACAGCTGCCTAACCCTTCGTAAGTGCAGGTCCTAAATGAGCTTTTTTCTCTGTTCCCTCACCAAAATCCAGATTCTTTTGGGGAGTTACCAGTACAGTAACCATACCAGGAAGTACTTAGTTTATTAAGCTACTGCTTTTCTTAATCTCAGTGGAGATATTTACTGATAAACAGCTACCTACGCAGCATGTTCATGTCGTTCATAAATGAGCTTTTATCTCTCTCCCCTCACCACAAATCAGATTCTTCTGAGGAGTTCCCAGTACATTATCGGTTCCCCTGTGTAATTACCTTAAAAAGCTCCAGCTGTTTTTATTCTCAGAAGGTTTACTCCCTGATATACAGCTGCCTACCCCTTTCGTAAGTGCAGGTCATAAATGAGCTTTTTTCTCTGTTCCCTCACCACAATCCAGATTCTTTTGGGGAGTTACCAGTACAGTAACCATACCAGGAAGTACTTAATTTATTAAGCTACTGCTTTTCTTAATCACAGTGGAGATATTTACTGATAAACAGCAACGTACGCAGCATGTTCCGGTCGTTCCTAAATGAGCTTATATCTCTCTCCTCTCACCACAAATCAGATTCTTCTGAGGAGTTCCCAGTACATTATCCTTTCCCCTGTGTAATTACCTTAACAAGCTCCAGCTGTTTTTATTCTCAGAAGGTTTACTCCCTGATATACAGCTGCCTACCCCCTTCGTAATTGCAGGTCCTAAATGAACTTTTTTCTCTGTTCCCTCACCACAATCCAGATTCTTTTGGGGAGTTACCAGTACAGTAACCATACCAGGAAGTTCTTAATTTATTAAGCTACTGCTTTCCTAATCTCAGTGGAGATATTTACTGATAAACAGCTACGTACGCAGCATGTTCATGTCGTTCCTAAATGAGCTTTTATCTGTCTCCCCTCAATACAAATCAGATTCTTCTGAGGAGTTCCCAGTACATTATCCTCTCCCCTGTGTAATTACCTTAACAAGCTCCAGCTGTTTTTATTCTCAGAAGGTTTATTACCTGATAAACAGCTGCCTACCCCCATCGTAAGTGCAGGTCCTAAATGAGCTTTTTTCTCTGTTCCCTCACCACAATCCCGATTCTTTTGGGGAGTTTCCAGTAAAGTAACCATACCAGGAAGTACTTAATTTATTAAGCTACTGCTTTTCTTAATCTCAGTGGAGATATTTACTGATAAACAGCCACCTACGCAACATGTTCATGTCTTTCATAAATGAGCTTTTATCTCTCTCCCCTCAAAAGAAACCAGATTCTTCTGAGGAGTTCCCAGTACATTATCCTTTCCCCTGTGTAATTACCTTAACAAGCTCCAGCTGTTTTTATTCTCAGAAGGTATACGCCCTGATATACAACTGCCTACCCCATTCGTAATTGCAGGTCTTAAATGAGCTTTTTTCTCTGTTCCCTCACCACAATCCAGATTGTTTTGGGGAGTTACCAGTACAGTAACCATACCAGGAAGTACTTAATTTATTAAGCTACTGCTTTTCTTAATCTCAGTGGAGATATTTACTGATAAACAGCTACCTACGCAGCATGTTCATGTCATTCCTAAATGAGCTTTTATCTCTCTCCCCTCACCACAAATCAGATTCTTCTGAGGAGTTCCCAGTACATTATCCTTTCCCCTGTGTAATTACCTTAACAAGCTCCAGCTGTTTTTATTCTCAGAAGGTTTACTCCCTGATATACAGCTGCCTACCCCCTTCGTAAGTGCAGGTCCTAAATGAGCTTTTTTCTCTGTTCCGTCACCATAATCCAGATTCATTTGGGGAGTTTCCAGTACAGTAACCATACCAGGAAGTACTTCATTTATTAAGCTACTGCTTTTCTTAATCTCAGTGGAGATATTTACTGATAAACAGCTACTTACACAGCATGTTCATGTCGTTCTTAATGAGCTTTTATCTCTCTCCCCTCACCACAAATCAGATTCTTCTGAGGAGTTCCCAGTACATTATCCTTTCCCCTGTCTAATTACCTTAACAAGCTCCAGCTGTTTTTATTCTCAGAAGGTTTACTCCCTGATATACAGCTGCCTATCCCCTTCGTAAGTGCAGGTCCTAAATGAGCTTTTTTCTCTGTTCCCTCACCACAATCCAGATTCTTTTGGGTAGTTACCAGTACAGTAACCATACCAGGAAGTACTTAATTTATTAAGCTACTGCTTTTCTTAATCTCAGTGGAGATATTTACTGATAAACAACTACCTACGCAGCATGTTCATGTCGTTCCTAAATGAGCTTTTATCTCTCTCCCCTCACCACAAATCAGATTCTTCTGAGGAGTTCCCAGTACATTATCCTTTCCCCTGTGTAATTACCTTAACAAGCTCCAGCAGTTTTTATTCTCAGAAGGTTTACTCCCTGATATACAGCTGCCTAACTCCTTCGTAAGTGCAGGTCCTAAATGAGCTTTTTTCTCTGTTCCCTCACCACAATCCAGATTCTTTTGGGGAGTTAACAGTACAGTAACCATACCAGGAAGTACTTAATTTATTAAGCTACTGCTTTTCTTAATCTCATTGGAGATATTTTATGATAAACAGCTACCTACGCAGGATGATCATGTCGTTCCTAAACGAGCTTTTATGTCTCATCCCTCACCACAAATCAGATTCTTCTGAGGAGTTCCCAGTACATTATCCTTTCCCCTGTGTAATTTCCTTAACAAGCTCCAGCTGTTTTCATTCTCAGAAGGTTTACTCCCTGATATACAGCTTCCTACCCCCTTCGTAAGTGCAGGTCCTAAATGAGCTTTTGTCTCTGTTCCCTCACCACAATCCAGATTCTTTTGGGGGTGTTACCAGTACAGTAACCATACCAGGAAGTACTTAATTTATTAAGCTACTGCTTTTCTTAATCTCAGTGGAGATATTTACTGATAAACAACTACCTACGCAGCATGTTCATGTCGTTCCTAAATGAGCTTTTATCTCTCTCCCCTCACCACAAATCAGATTCTTCTGAGGAGTTCCCAGTACATTATCCTTTCCCCTGTGTAATTACCTTAACAAGCTCCAGCAGTTTTTATTCTCAGAAGGTTTACTCCCTGATATACAGCTGCCTACCCCCTTCGTAAGTGCAGGTCCTAAATGAGCTTTTTTCTCTGTTCCCTCACCACAATCCAGATTCTTTTGGGGAGTTAACAGTACAGTAACCATACCAGGAAGTACTTAATTTATTAAGCTACTGCTTTTCTTAATCTCAGTGGAGATATTTACTGATAAACAGCTACCTACGCAGCATGTTCATGTCGTTCCTAAATGAGCTTTTATGTCTCTCCCCTCACCACAAATCAGATTCTTCTGAGGAGTTCCCAGTACATTATCCTTTCCCCTGTGTAATTACCTTAACAAGCTCCAACTGTTTTTATTCTCAGAAGGTTTACTCTGTGATATACATCTGCCTACCCCCTTCGTAAGTGCAGGTCCTAAATGAGCTTTTTTCTCTGTTCCGTCACCACAATCCAGATTCTTTTGGGGAGTTACCAGTACAGTAACCATACAAGGAAGTACTGAATTTATTAACCTACTGCTTTTCTTAATCTCAGTGGAGATATTTACTGATAAACAGCTACCTACGCAGCATGTTCATGTCGTTCCTAAATGAGCTTTTATCTCTCTCCCTTCACCACAAATGAGATTCTCCTGAGGAGTTCCCAGTACATTATCCTTTCCCCTGTGTA
>NW_025959878.1:118218-149169 GCF_023159225.1 Perognathus longimembris pacificus | reverse complement strand
CAGACCTGAATCCTTATCTTTACAAGGTCGAGGTCAGAACTTTGTTCAGTTCGTCTCGGTGACGGATAATGGAAGGAAGGGCTGGCAACTGGTCGACTTCATTTAAATAAACAAATAAAAAATAAGCTAAACTCTCAGGAATAGATAAATAATAACAAAAAAATTGTAAAGTGGAGAAAGCGAGAGCGCGCGAATGCACTCAAGCAAACACAAACAGCACAGCACGATGCGTATTTTTTTTAAATTGACAAAATAAATCAAAAATAAATCAAAAATTAAAATAAGTGAAAAAGGCGAGGGTGCGCGAGCACACAGGAGCAAAGATAAGCAGCGCAGCTTGATGCGTAGTAAAAAAAAATAATAAATAGACAACTGGTCGACCTCATTAGAAATAAAAACCCAAAAGATTAGATAGACAAACAAACAAACACATAAATGTGGAGAGAAGGTCAGTGCGCGCAGGAGCAAAGGTAAACAGCAGACAGACCTGAATCCTTACCTTTACAAGGTCGACCTCAGAACTTTGTTCAGTTTGTCTCGGTGACGGATAATGGAAGGAAGGGCAGGGAACTGGTCGACTTCATTTAAATAAACAAATAAAAAATAAGATAAACTCTCAGGAATAGATAAATAATAACAAAATTTGTAAAGTGGAGAAAGCGAGAGCGCGCGAATGCACTCAAGCAAACACAAACAGCACAGCACGATGCGTATTGTTTTAAAAAATTGACAAAATAAATAAAAAATAAATCAAAAATAAAAATAAGTGGAAAAGGCGATAGTGCGCGAGCACACAGGAGCAAAGACAAGCAGCGCAGCTTGATGCGTAGTAAAAAAAATAATAAATAGACAACTGGTCGACCTCATTAGAAATAAAAACCCAAAAGATTAGATAGACAAACAAACAAACACATAAATGTGGAGAGAAGGGCAGTGCGCGCAGGAGCAAAGGTAAACAGCAGACAGACCTGAATCCTTATCTTTACAAGGAAGATCTCCGCACTTTGTTCAGTTGTGTCGGTGACGGATAATGGAAGGAAGGGCAGGCAACTGGTCGACTTCATGTAAATAAACAAATAAAAAATAAGATAAACTCTCAGGAATAGATAAATAATAACAAAATTTGTAAAGTGGAGAAAGCGAGAGCGCGCGAATGCACTCAAGCAAACACAAACAGCACAGCACGATGCGTATTTTTTTTTAAAATTGACAAAATAAATAAAAAATAAATCAAAAATAAAAGTAAGTGGAAAAGGCGAGAGTGCGCGAGCACACAGGAGCAAAGACAAGCAGCACAGCTTGATGCGTAGTAAAAAAATAATAAATAGACAACTGGTCGACCTCATTAGAAATAAAAACCCAAAGATTAGATAGACAAACAAACAAACACATAAATGTGCAGAGAAGGCAGTGCGAGCAGGAACAAAGGTAAACAGCAGACAGACCTGAATCCGTATCTTTACAAGGTCGACCTCAGTACTTTGTTCAGTTTGTCTCGGTGACGGATAATGGAAGGAAGGGCAGGCAACTGGTCGACTTCATTTAAATAAACAAATAAAAAATAAGATAAACTCTCAGGAATAGATAAATAATAACAAAAAAATTGTAAAGTGGAGAAAGCGAGAGTGCGCGAAAGCACTCAAGCAAACACAAACAGCACAGCACGATGCGTATTTTTTTAATTGACAAAATAAATCAAAAATAAATCAAAAATAAAAATAAGTGGAAAAGGCGAGAGTGCGCGAGCACATAGGCAAAGACAAGCAGCGCAGCTTGATGCGTAGTAAAAAAAATAATAAATAGACAACTGGTCGACCTCATTAGAACAAAAACCCAAAAGATTAGATAGACAAACAAACAAACACATAAATGTGGAGAGAAGGGCAGTGCGCGCAGGACAAAGGTAAACAGCAGACAGACCTGAATCCTTATCTTTACAAGGTCGACCTCAGAACGTTGTTCAGTTTGTCTCGGTGACGGATAATGGAAGGAAGGGCAGGCAACTGGTCGACTTCATTTAAATAAACAAATAAAAAATAAGATAAACTCTCAGGAATAGATAAATAATAACAAAAAAATTGTAAAGTTGAGAAAGCGAGAGCGCGCGAATGCACTCAAGCAAACACAAACAGCACAGCCCGATGCGTATTTTTTTTTCAAATTGACAAAATAAATAAAAAATAAATCAAAAATAAAATAAGTGGAAAAGGCGAGAGTGCGCGAGCACACTGGAGCAAAGACAAGCACCGCAGCTTGATGCGTAGTAAAAAAAATTAATAAATAGACAACTGGTCGACCTCATTAGAAATAAAAACCCAAAAGATTAGATAGACAAACAAACAAACACATAAATGTGGAGAGAAGGGAAGTGCGCGCAGGGGCAAAGGTAAACAGCAGACAGACCTAAATCGTTATCTTTACAAGCTCGACCTCAGAACTTTGTTCAGTTTGTCTCGTTGACGGATAATGGAAGGAAGGGCAGGCAACTGGTCGACTTCATTTAAATAAACAAATAAAAAATAAGATAAACTCTCAGGAATAGATAAATAATAACAAAAAAATTGTAAAGTGGAGAAAGCGAGAGCGCGCGAATGCACTCAAGCAAACACAAACAGCACAGCACGATGCGTATTTTTTTTTACATTGACAAAATAAATCAAAATAAAAATAAGTGGAAAAGGCGAGAGTGCGCGAGCACACAGGAGCAAAGACAAGCAGCGCAGCTTGATGCGTAGTAAAAAAAATAATAAACAGACAACTGGTCGACCTCATTAGAAATAAAAACCCAAAAGATTAGATAGACAAACAAACAAACACATAAATGTGGAGAGAAGGGCAGTGCGCGCAGGAGCAAAGGTAAACAGCAGACAGACCTGAATCCTTATCTTTACAAGGTCGACCTCAGAACTTTGTTCAGTTTGTCTCGGTGACGCATAATGGAAGGAAGGGCAGGCAACTGTTCGACTTCATTAAAAAAAACAAATAAAAAATAAGATAAACTCTCAGGAATAGATAAATAATAACAAAAAAATTGTAAAGTGGAGAAAGCGAGAGCGCGCGAATGCACTCAAGCAAACACAAACAGCACAGCACGATGCGTATTTTTTTTTTAAATTGACAAAATAAATCAAAAATAAGTGGAAAAGGCGAGAGTGCTCGAGCACACAGGAGCAAAGACAAGCAGCGCAGCTTGATGCGTAGTAAAAAAAATAATAAATAGACAACTGGTCGACCTCATTAGAAATAAAAACCCAAAAGATTAGATAGACAAACAAACAAACACATAAATGTGGAGAGAAGGGCAGTGCGCGCAGGAGCAAAGGTAAACAGCAGACAGACCTGAATCCTTATCTTTACAAGGTCGACCTCAGTACTTTGTTCAGTTTGTCTCGGTGACGGATAATGGAAGGAAGGGCAGGCAACTGGTCGACTTCATTTAAATAAACAAATAAAATATAAGATAAACTCTCAGGAATAGATAAATAATAACCAAAAAAAATTGTAAAGTGGAGAAAGCGAGAGCGCGCGAATGCACTCAAGCAAACACAAACAGCCCAGCACGATGCGTATTTTTTTTTTAAAATTGACAAAATAAATCAAAAATAAAAATAAGTGGAAAAGGCGAGAGTGCGCGAGCACACAGGAGCAAAGACAAGCAGCGCAGCTTGATGCGTAGTAAAAAAATAATAAATAGACAACTGGTCGACCTCATTAGAAATAAAAACCCAAAAGATTAGATAGACAAACAAACAAACACATAAATGTGGAGAGAAGGTCAGTGCGCGCAGGAGCAAAGGTAAACAGCAGACAGACCTGAATCCTTATCTTTACAAGGTCGACCTCAGAACTTTGTTCAGTTTGTCTCGGTGACGGATAATGGAAGGAAGGGCAGGGAACTGGTCGACTTCATTTAAATAAACAAATAAAAAATAAGATAAACTCTCAGGAATAGATAAATAATAACAAAATTTGTAAAGTGGAGAAAGCGAGAGCGCGCGAATGCACTCAAGCAAACACAAACAGCACAGCACGATGCGTATTGTTTAAAAAATTGACAAAATAAATAAAAAATAAATCAAAAATAAAAATAAGTGGAAAAGGCGAGAGTGCGCGAGCACACAGGAGCAAAGACAAGCAGCGCAGCTTGATGCGTAGTAAAAAAAATAATAAATAGACAACTGGTCGACCTCATTAGAAATAAAAACCCAAAAGATTAGATAGACAAACAAACAAACACATAAATGTGGAGAGAAGGGCAGTGCGCGCAGGAGCAAAGGTAAACAGCAGACAGACCTGAATCCTTATCTTTACAAGGAAGATCTCCGAACTTTGTTCAGTTGTGTCGGTGACGGATAATGGAAGGAAGGGCAGGCAACTGGTCGACTTCATGTAAATAAACAAATAAAATATAAGATAAACTCTCAGGAATAGATAAATAATAACAAAAAAATTGTAAAGTGGAGAAAGCGAGAGCGCGCGAATGCACTCAAGCAAACATAAACAGCACAGCACGATGCGTATTTTTTTTTTAAAATTGACAAAATAAATCAAAAATAAAAATAAGTGGAAAAGGCGAGAGTGCGCGAGCACACAGGAGCAAAGACAAGCAGCGCAGCTTGATGCGTAGTAAAAAAAATAATAAATAGACAACTGGTCGACCTCATTAGAAATAAAAACCCAAAAGATTAGATAGACAAACAAACAAACACATAAATGTGGAGAGAAGGGCAGTGTGCGCAGGAGGAAAGGTAAACAGCAGACAGACCTGAATCCTTATCTTTACAAGGTCGAGGTCAGAACTTTGTTCAGTTCGTCTCGGTGACGGATAATGGAAGGAAGGGCTGGCAACTGGTCGACTTCATTTAAATAAACAAATAAAAAATAAGCTAAACTCTCAGGAATAGATAAATAATAACAAAAAAATTGTAAAGTGGAGAAAGCGAGAGCGCGCGAATGCACTCAAGCAAACACAAACAGCACAGCACGATGCGTATTTTTTTTTAAATTGACAAAATAAATCAAAAATAAATCAAAAATTAAAATAAGTGAAAAAGGCGAGGGTGCGCGAGCACACAGGAGCAAAGATAAGCAGCGCAGCTTGATGCGTAGTAAAAAAAAATAATAAATAGACAACTGGTCGACCTCATTAGAAATAAAAACCCAAAAGATTAGATAGACAAACAAACAAACACATAAATGTGGAGAGAAGGTCAGTGCGCGCAGGAGCAAAGGTAAACAGCAGACAGACCTGAAACCTTACCTTTACAAGGTCGACCTCAGAACTTTGTTCAGTTTGTCTCGGTGACGGATAATGGAAGGAAGGGCAGGGAACTGGTCGACTTCATTTAAATAAACAAATAAAAAATAAGATAAACTCTCAGGAATAGATAAATAATAACAAAATTTGTAAAGTGGAGAAAGCGAGAGCGCGCGAATGCACTCAAGCAAACACAAACAGCACAGCACGATGCGTATTGTTTTAAAAAATTGACAAAATAAATAAAAAATAAATCAAAAATAAAAATAAGTGGAAAAGGCGAGAGTGCGCGAGCACACAGGAGCAAAGACAAGCAGCGCAGCTTGATGCGTAGTAAAAAAAAATAATAAATAGACAACTGGTCGACCTCATTAGAAATAAAAACCCAAAAGATTAGATAGACAAACAAACAAACACATAAATGTGGAGAGAAGGGCAGTGCGCGCAGGAGCAAAGGTAAACAGCAGACAGACCTGAATCCTTATCTTTACAAGGAAGATCTCCGAACTTTGTTCAGTTGTGTCGGTGACGGATAATGGAAGGAAGGGCAGGCAACTGGTCGACTTCATGTAAATAAACAAATAAAATATAAGATAAACTCTCAGGAATAGATAAATAATAACAAAAAAATTGTAAAGTGGAGAAAGCGAGAGCGCGCGAATGCACTCAAGCAAACATAAACAGCACAGCACGATGCGTATTTTTTTTTAAAATTGACAAAATAAATCAAAAATAAAAATAAGTGGAAAAGGCGAGAGTGCGCGAGCACACAGGAGCAAAGACAAGCAGCGCAGCTTGATGCGTAGTAAAAAAAAATAATAAATAGACAACTGGTCGACCTCATTAGAAATAAAAACCCAAAAGATTAGATAGACAAACAAACAAACACATAAATGTGGAGAGAAGGGCAGTGTGCGCAGGAGGAAAGGTAAACAGCAGACAGACCTGAATCCTTATCTTTACAAGGTCGAGGTCAGAACTTTGTTCAGTTCGTCTCGGTGACGGATAATGGAAGGAAGGGCTGGCAACTGGTCGACTTCATTTAAATAAACAAATAAAAAATAAGCTAAACTCTCAGGAATAGATAAATAATAACAAAAAAATTGTAAAGTGGAGAAAGCGAGAGCGCGCGAATGCACTCAAGCAAACACAAACAGCACAGCACGATGCGTATTTTTTTTTAAATTGACAAAATAAATCAAAAATAAATCAAAAATTAAAATAAGTGAAAAAGGCGAGGGTGCGCGAGCACACAGGAGCAAAGATAAGCAGCGCAGCTTGATGCGTAGTAAAAAAAAATAATAAATAGACAACTGGTCGACCTCATTAGAAATAAAAACCCAAAAGATTAGATAGACAAACAAACAAACACATAAATGTGGAGAGAAGGTCAGTGCGCGCAGGAGCAAAGGTAAACAGCAGACAGACCTGAATCCTTACCTTTACAAGGTCGACCTCAGAACTTTGTTCAGTTTGTCTCGGTGACGGATAATGGAAGGAAGGGCAGGGAACTGGTCGACTTCATTTAAATAAACAAATAAAAAATAAGATAAACTCTCAGGAATAGATAAATAATAACAAAATTTGTAAAGTGGAGAAAGCGAGAGCGCGCGAATGCACTCAAGCAAACACAAACAGCACAGCACGATGCGTATTTTTTTTAAAATTGACAAAATAAATAAAAAATAAATCAAAAATAAAAATAAGTGGAAAAGGCGAGAGTGCGCGAGCACACAGGAGCAAAGACAAGCAGCACAGCTTGATGCGTAGTAAAAAAAATAATAAATAGACAACTGGTCGACCTCATTAGAAATAAAAACCCAAAGATTAGATAGACAAACAAACAAACACATAAATGTGCAGAGAAGGGCAGTGCGCGCAGGAACAAAGGTAAACAGCAGACAGACCTGAATCCGTATCTTTACAAGGTCGACCTCAGTACTTTGTTCAGTTTGTCTCGGTGACGGATAATGGAAGGAAGGGCAGGCAACTGGTCGACTTCATTTAAATAAACAAATAAAAAATAAGATAAACTCTCAGGAATAGATAAATAATAACAAAAAAATTGTAAAGTTGAGAAAGCGAGAGCGCGCGAATGCACTCAAGCAAACACAAACAGCACAGCCCGATGCGTATTTTTTTTTTCAAATTGACAAAATAAATAAAAAATAAATCAAAAATAAAAATAAGTGGAAAAGGCGAGAGTGCGCGAGCACACTGGAGCAAAGACAAGCACCGCAGCTTGATGCGTAGTAAAAAAATTAATAAATAGACAACTGGTCGACCTCATTAGAAATAAAAACCCAAAAGATTAGATAGACAAACAAACAAACACATAAATGTGGAGAGAAGGGAAGTGCGCGCAGGGGCAAAGGTAAACAGCAGACAGACCTGAATCGTTATCTTTACAAGCTCGACCTCAGAACTTTGTTCAGTTTGTCTCGTTGACGGATAATGGAAGGAAGGGCAGGCAACTGGTCGACTTCATTTAAATAAACAAATAAAAAATAAGATAAACTCTCAGGAATAGATAAATAATAACAAAAAAATTGTAAAGTGGAGAAAGCGAGAGCGCCCGAATGCACTCAAGCAAACACAAACAGCACAGCACGATGCGTATTTTTTTTTACATTGACAAAATAAATCAAAAATAAATCAAAAATAAAAATAAGTGGAAAAGGCGAGAGTGCGCGAGCACACAGGAGCAAAGACAAGCAGCGCAGCTTGATGCGTAGTAAAAAAAATAATAAATAGACAACTGGTCGACCTCATTAGAAATAAAAACCCAAAAGATTAGATAGACAAACAAACAAACACATAAATGTGGAGAGAAGGGCAGTGCCCGCAGGAGGAAAGGTAAACAGCAGACAGACCTGAATCCTTATCTTTACAAGGTCGAGGTCAGAACTTTGTTCAGTTCGTCTCGGTGACGGATAATGGAAGGAAGGGCTGGCAACTGGTCGACTTCATTTAAATAAACAAATAAAAAATAAGCTAAACTCTCAGGAATAGATAAATAATAACAAAAAAATTGTAAAGTGGAGAAAGCGAGAGCGCGCGAATGCACTCAAGCAAACACAAACAGCACAGCACGATGCGTATTTTTTTTAAATTGACAAAATAAATCAAAAATAAATCAAAAATTAAAATAAGTGAAAAAGGCGAGGGTGCGCGAGCACACAGGAGCAAAGATAAGCAGCGCAGCTTGATGCGTAGTAAAAAAAAATAATAAATAGACAACTGGTCGACCTCATTAGAAATAAAAACCCAAAAGATTAGATAGACAAACAAACAAACACATAAATGTGGAGAGAAGGTCAGTGCGCGCAGGAGCAAAGGTAAACAGCAGACAGACCTGAATCCTTATCTTTACAAGGTCGACCTCAGAACTTTGTTCAGTTTGTCTCGGTGACGGATAATGGAAGGAAGGGCAGGGAACTGGTCGACTTCATTTAAATAAACAAATAAAAAATAAGATAAACTCTCAGGAATAGATAAATAATAACAAAATTTGTAAAGTGGAGAAAGCGAGAGCGCGCGAATGCACTCAAGCAAACACAAACAGCACAGCACGATGCGTATTGTTTTAAAAATTGACAAAATAAATAAAAAATAAATCAAAAATAAAAATAAGTGGAAAAGGCGAGAGTGCGCGAGCACACAGGAGCAAAGACAAGCAGCGCAGCTTGATGCGTAGTAAAAAAAATAATAAATAGACAACTGGTCGACCTCATTAGAAATAAAAACCCAAAAGATTAGATAGACAAACAAACAAACACATAAATGTGGAGAGAAGGGCAGTGCGCGCAGGAGCAAAGGTAAACAGCAGACAGACCTGAATCCTTATCTTTACAAGGAAGATCTCCGAACTTTGTTCAGTTGTGTCGGTGACGGATAATGGAAGGAAGGGCAGGCAACTGGTCGACTTCATGTAAATAAACAAATAAAAAATAAGATAAACTCTCAGGAATAGATAAATAATAACAAAAAAATTGTAAAGTTGAGAAAGCGAGAGCGCGCGAATGCACTCAAGCAAACACAAACAGCACAGCCCGATGCGTATTTTTTTTTCAAATTGACAAAATAAATAAAAAATAAATCAAAAATAAAAATAAGTGGAAAAGGCGAGAGTGCGCGAGCCCACTGGAGCAAAGACAAGCACCGCAGCTTGATGCGTAGTAAAAAAATTAATAAATAGACAACTGGTCGACCTCATTAGAAATAAAAACCCAAAAGATTAGATAGACAAACAAACAAACACTAAATGTGGAGAGAAGGGAAGTGCGCGCAGGGGCAAAGGTAAACAGCAGACAGACCTAAATCGTTATCTTTACAAGCTCGACCTCAGAACTTTGTTCAGTTTGTCTCGTTGACGGATAATGGAAGGAAGGGCAGGCAACTGGTCGACTTCATTTAAATAAACAAATAAAAAATAAGATAAACTCTCAGGAATAGATAAATAATAACAAAAAAATTGTAAAGTGGAGAAAGCGAGAGCGCGCGAATGCACTCAAGCAAACACAAACAGCACAGCACGATGCGTATTTTTTTTTACATTGACAAAATAAATCAAAAATAAAAATAAGTGGAAAAGGCGAGAGTGCGCGAGCACACAGGAGCAAAGACAAGCAGCGCAGCTTGATGCGTAGTAAAAAAAATAATAAACAGACAACTGGTCGACCTCATTAGAAATAAAAACCCAAAAGATTAGATAGACAAACAAACAAACACATAAATGTGGAGAGAAGGGCAGTGCGCGCAGGAGCAAAGGTAAACAGCAGACAGACCTGAATCCTTATCTTTACAAGGTCGACCTCAGAACTTTGTTCAGTTTGTCTCGGTGACGCATAATGGAAGGGAAGGGCAGGCAACTGTTCGACTTCATTAAAAAAAACAAATAAAAAATAAGATAAACTCTCAGGAATAGATAAATAATAACAAAAAAATTGTAAAGTGGAGAAAGCGAGAGCGCGCGAATGCACTCAAGCAAACACAAACAGCACAGCACGATGCGTATTTTTTTTTAAAATTGACAAAATAAATCAAAAAATAAGTGGAAAAGGCGAGAGTGCTCGAGCACACAGGAGCAAAGACAAGCAGCGCAGCTTGATGCGTAGTAAAAAAAATAATAAATAGACAACTGGTCGACCTCATTAGAAATAAAAACCCAAAAGATTAGATAGACAAACAAACAAACACATAAATGTGGAGAGAAGGGCAGTGCGCGCAGGAGCAAAGGTAAACAGCAGACAGACCTGAATCCTTATCTTTACAAGGTCGACCTCAGTACTTTGTTCAGTTTGTCTCGGTGACGGATAATGGAAGGAAGGGCAGGCAACTGGTCGACTTCATTTAAATAAACAAATAAAATATAAGATAAACTCTCAGGAATAGATAAATAATAACAAAAAAATTGTAAAGTGGAGAAAGCGAGAGCGCGCGAATGCACTCAAGCAAACACAAACAGCCCAGCACGATGCGTATTTTTTTTTAAAATTGACAAAATAAATCAAAAATAAAAATAAGTGGAAAAGGCGAGAGTGCGCGAGCACACAGGAGCAAAGACAAGCAGCGCAGCTTGATGCGTAGTAAAAAAAATAATAAATAGACAACTGGTCGACCTCATTAGAAATAAAAACCCAAAAGATTAGATAGACAAACAAACAAACACATAAATGTGGAGAGAAGGTCAGTGCGCGCAGGAGCAAAGGTAAACAGCAGACAGACCTGAATCCTTATCTTTACAAGGTCGACCTCAGAAACTTTGTTCAGTTTGTCTCGGTGACGGATAATGGAAGGAAGGGCAGGGAACTGGTCGACTTCATTTAAATAAACAAATAAAAAATAAGATAAACTCTCAGGAATAGATAAATAATAACAAAATTTGTAAAGTGGAGAAAGCGAGAGCGCGCGAATGCACTCAAGCAAACACAAACAGCACAGCACGATGCGTATTGTTTTAAAAAATTGACAAAATAAATAAAAAATAAATCAAAAATAAAAATAAGTGGAAAAGGCGAGAGTGCGCGAGCACACAGGAGCAAAGACAAGCAGCGCAGCTTGATGCGTAGTAAAAAAAAATAATAAATAGACAACTGGTCGACCTCATTAGAAATAAAAACCCAAAAGATTAGATAGACAAACAAACAAACACATAAATGTGGAGAGAAGGGCAGTGCGCGCAGGAGCAAAGGTAAACAGCAGACAGACCTGAATCCTTATCTTTACAAGGAAGATCTCCGAACTTTGTTCAGTTGTGTCGGTGACGGATAATGGAAGGAAGGGCAGGCAACTGGTCGACTTCATGTAAATAAACAAATAAAATATAAGATAAACTCTCAGGAATAGATAAATAATAACAAAAAAATTGTAAAGTGGAGAAAGCGAGAGCGCGCGAATGCACTCAAGCAAACATAAACAGCACAGCACGATGCGTATTTTTTTTTTAAAATTGACAAAATAAATCAAAAATAAAAATAAGTGGAAAAGGCGAGAGTGCGCGAGCACACAGGAGCAAAGACAAGCAGCGCAGCTTGATGCGTAGTAAAAAAAATAATAAATAGACAACTGGTCGACCTCATTAGAAATAAAAACCCAAAAGATTAGATAGACAAACAAACAAACACATAAATGTGGAGAGAAGGGCAGTGTGCGCAGGAGGAAAGGTAAACAGCAGACAGACCTGAATCCTTATCTTTACAAGGTCGAGGTCAGAACTTTGTTCAGTTCGTCTCGGTGACGGATAATGGAAGGAAGGGCTGGCAACTGGTCGACTTCATTTAAATAAACAAATAAAAAATAAGCTAAACTCTCAGGAATAGATAAATAATAACAAAAAAATTGTAAAGTGGAGAAAGCGAGAGCGCGCGAATGCACTCAAGCAAACACAAACAGCACAGCACGATGCGTATTTTTTTTTTTAAATTGACAAAATAAATCAAAAATAAATCAAAAATTAAAATAAGTGAAAAAGGCGAGGGTGCGCGAGCACACAGGAGCAAAGATAAGCAGCGCAGCTTGATGCGTAGTAAAAAAAAATAATAAATAGACAACTGGTCGACCTCATTAGAAATAAAAACCCAAAAGATTAGATAGACAAACAAACAAACACATAAATGTGGAGAGAAGGTCAGTGCGCGCAGGAGCAAAGGTAAACAGCAGACAGACCTGAAACCTTACCTTTACAAGATCGACCTCAGAACTTTGTTCAGTTTGTCTCGGTGACGGATAATGGAAGGAAGGGCAGGGAACTGGTCGACTTCATTTAAATAAACAAATAAAAAATAAGATAAACTCTCAGGAATAGATAAATAATAACAAAATTTGTAAAGTGGAGAAAGCGAGAGCGCGCGAATGCACTCAAGCAAACACAAACAGCACAGCACGATGCGTATTGTTTTAAAAAATTGACAAAATAAATAAAAAATAAATCAAAAATAAAAATAAGTGGAAAAGGCGAGAGTGCGCGAGCACACAGGAGCAAAGACAAGCAGCGCAGCTTGATGCGTAGTAAAAAAAATAATAAATAGACAACTGGTCGACCTCATTAGAAATAAAAACCCAAAAGATTAGATAGACAAACAAACAAACACATAAATGTGGAGAGAAGGGCAGTGCGCGCAGGAGCAAAGGTAAACAGCAGACAGACCTGAATCCTTATCTTTACAAGGAAGATCTCCGAACTTTGTTCAGTTGTGTCGGTGACGGATAATGGAAGGAAGGGCAGGCAACTGGTCGACTTCATGTAAATAAACAAATAAAATATAAGATAAACTCTCAGGAATAGATAAATAATAACAAAAAAAATTGTAAAGTGGAGAAAGCGAGAGCGCGCGAATGCACTCAAGCAAACATAAACAGCACAGCACGATGCGTATTTTTTTTAAAATTGACAAAATAAATCAAAAATAAAAATAAGTGGAAAAGGCGAGAGTGCGCGAGCACACAGGAGCAAAGACAAGCAGCGCAGCTTGATGCGTAGTAAAAAAAATAATAAATAGACAACTGGTCGACCTCATTAGAAATAAAAACCCAAAAGATTAGATAGACAAACAAACAAACACATAAATGTGGAGAGAAGGGCAGTGTGCGCAGGAGGAAAGGTAAACAGCAGACAGACCTGAATCCTTATCTTTACAAGGTCGAGGTCAGAACTTTGTTCAGTTCGTCTCGGTGACGGATAATGGAAGGAAGGGCTGGCAACTGGTCGACTTCATTTAAATAAACAAATAAAAAATAAGCTAAACTCTCAGGAATAGATAAATAATAACAAAAAAATTGTAAAGTGGAGAAAGCGAGAGCGCGCGAATGCACTCAAGCAAACACAAACAGCACAGCACGATGCGTATTTTTTTTTAAATTGACAAAATAAATCAAAAATAAATCAAAAATTAAAATAAGTGAAAAAGGCGAGGGTGCGCGAGCACACAGGAGCAAAGATAAGCAGCGCAGCTTGATGCGTAGTAAAAAAAAATAATAAATAGACAACTGGTCGACCTCATTAGAAATAAAAACCCAAAAGATTAGATAGACAAACAAACAAACACATAATGTGGAGAGAAGGTCAGTGCGCGCAGGAGCAAAGGTAAACAGCAGACAGACCTGAATCCTTATCTTTACAAGGTCGACCTCAGAACTTTGTTCAGTTTGTCTCGGTGACGGATAATGGAAGGAAGGGCAGGGAACTGGTCGACTTCATTTAAATAAACAAATAAAAAATAAGATAAACTCTCAGGAATAGATAAATAATAACAAAATTTGTAAAGTGGAGAAAGCGAGAGCGCGCGAATGCACTCAAGCAAACACAAACAGCACAGCACGATGCGTATTTTTTTTAAAATTGACAAAATAAATAAAAAATAAATCAAAAATAAAAATAAGTGGAAAAGGCGAGAGTGCGCGAGCACACAGGAGCAAAGACAAGCAGCACAGCTTGATGCGTAGTAAAAAAAATAATAAATAGACAACTGGTCGACCTCATTAGAAATAAAAACCCAAAGATTAGATAGACAAACAAACAAACACATAAATGTGCAGAGAAGGGCAGTGCGCGCAGGAACAAAGGTAAACAGCAGACAGACCTGAATCCGTATCTTTACAAGGTCGACCACAGTACTTTGTTCAGTTTGTCTCGGTGACGGATAATGGAAGGAAGGGCAGGCAACTGGTCGACTTCATTTAAATAAACAAATAAAAAATAAGATAAACTCTCAGGAATAGATAAATAATAACAAAAAAATTGTAAAGTTGAGAAAGCGAGAGCGCGCGAATGCACTCAAGCAAACACAAACAGCACAGCCCGATGCGTATTTTTTTTTCAAATTGACAAAATAAATAAAAAATAAATCAAAAATAAAAATAAGTGGAAAGGCGAGAGTGCGCGAGCACACTGGAGCAAAGACAAGCACCGCAGCTTGATGCGTAGTAAAAAAATTAATAAATAGACAACTGGTCGACCTCATTAGAAATAAAAACCCAAAAGATTAGATAGACAAACAAACAAACACATAAATGTGGAGAGAAGGGAAGTGCGCGCAGGGGCAAAGGTAAACAGCAGACAGACCTGAATCGTTATCTTTACAAGCTCGACCTCAGAACTTTGTTCAGGTGTCTCGTTGACGGATAATGGAAGGAAGGGCAGGCAACTGGTCGACTTCATTTAAATAAACAAATAAAAAATAAGATAAACTCTCAGGAATAGATAAATAATAACAAAAAAATTGTAAAGTGGAGAAAGCGAGAGCGCCCGAATGCACTCAAGCAAACACAAACAGCACAGCACGATGCGTATTTTTTTTTACATTGACAAAATAAATCAAAAATAAATCAAAAATAAAAATAAGTGGAAAAGGCGAGAGTGCGCGAGCACACAGGAGCAAAGACAAGCAGCGCAGCTTGATGCGTAGTAAAAAAAAATAATAAATAGACAACTGGTCGACCTCATAGAAATAAAAACCCAAAAGATTAGATAGACAAACAAACAAACACATAAATGTGGAGAGAAGGGCAGTGCCCGCAGGAGGAAAGGTAAACAGCAGACAGACCTGAATCCTTATCTTTACAAGGTCGAGGTCAGAACTTTGTTCAGTTCGTCTCGGTGACGGATAATGGAAGGAAGGGCTGGCAACTGGTCGACTTCATTTAAATAAACAAATAAAAAATAAGCTAAACTCTCAGGAATAGATAAATAATAACAAAAAAATTGTAAAGTGGAGAAAGCGAGAGCGCGCGAATGCACTCAAGCAAACACAAACAGCACAGCACGATGCGTATTTTTTTTAAATTGACAAAATAAATCAAAAATAAATCAAAAATTAAAATAAGTGAAAAAGGCGAGGGTGCGCGAGCACACAGGAGCAAAGATAAGCAGCGCAGCTTGATGCGTAGTAAAAAAAAATAATAAATAGACAACTGGTCGACCTCATTAGAAATAAAAACCCAAAAGATTAGATAGACAAACAAACAAACACATAAATGTGGAGAGAAGGTCAGTGCGCGCAGGAGCAAAGGTAAACAGCAGACAGACCTGAATCCTTATCTTTACAAGGTCGACCTCAGAACTTTGTTCAGTTTGTCTCGGTGACGGATAATGGAAGGAAGGGCAGGGAACTGGTCGACTTCATTTAAATAAACAAATAAAAAATAAGATAAACTCTCAGGAATAGATAAATAATAACAAAATTTGTAAAGTGGAGAAAGCGAGAGCGCGCGAATGCACTCAAGCAAACACAAACAGCACAGCACGATGCGTATTGTTTTAAAAAATTGACAAAATAAATAAAAAATAAATCAAAAATAAAAATAAGTGGAAAAGGCGAGAGTGCGCGAGCACACAGGAGCAAAGACAAGCAGCGCAGCTTGATGCGTAGTAAAAAAAATAATAAATAGACAACTGGTCGACCTCATTAGAAATAAAAACCCAAAAGATTAGATAGACAAACAAACAAACACATAAATGTGGAGAGAAGGGCAGTGCGCGCAGGAGCAAAGGTAAACAGCAGACAGACCTGAATCCTTATCTTTACAAGGAAGATCTCCGAACTTTGTTCAGTTGTGTCGGTGACGGATAATGGAAGGAAGGGCAGGCAACTGGTCGACTTCATGTAAATAAACAAATAAAATATAAGATAAACTCTCAGGAATAGATAAATAATAACAAAAAAATTGTAAAGTGGAGAAAGCGAGAGCGCGCGAATGCACTCAAGCAAACATAAACAGCACAGCACGATGCGTATTTTTTTTTTAAAATTGACAAAATAAATCAAAAATAAAAATAAGTGGAAAAGGCGAGAGTGCGCGAGCACACAGGAGCAAAGACAAGCAGCGCAGCTTGATGCGTAGTAAAAAAAATAATAAATAGACAACTGGTCGACCTCATTAGAAATAAAAACCCAAAAGATTAGATAGACAAACAAACCAACACATAAATGTGGAGAGAAGGGCAGTGTGCGCAGGAGGAAAGGTAAACAGCAGACAGACCTGAATCCTTATCTTTACAAGGTCGAGGTCAGAACTTTGTTCAGTTCGTCTCGGTGACGGATAATGGAAGGAAGGGCTGGCAACTGGTCGACTTCATTTAAATAAACAAATAAAAAATAAGCTAAACTCTCAGGAATAGATAAATAATAACAAAAAAATTGTAAAGTGGAGAAAGCGAGAGCGCGCGAATGCACTCAAGCAAACACAAACAGCACAGCACGATGCGTATTTTTTTTTAAATTGACAAAATAAATCAAAAATAAATCAAAAATTAAAATAAGTGAAAAAGGCGAGGGTGCGCGAGCACACAGGAGCAAAGATAAGCAGCGCAGCTTGATGCGTAGTAAAAAAAAATAATAAATAGACAACTGGTCGACCTCATTAGAAATAAAAACCCAAAAGATTAGATAGACAAACAAACAAACACATAAATGTGGAGAGAAGGTCAGTGCGCGCAGGAGCAAAGGTAAACATCAGACAGACCTGAATCCTTATCTTTACAAGGTCGACCTCAGAACTTTGTTCAGTTTGTCTCGGTGACGGATAA
This sequence comes from Perognathus longimembris pacificus, assembly GCF_023159225.1. NCBI lineage: Eukaryota > Metazoa > Chordata > Mammalia > Rodentia > Heteromyidae > Perognathus > Perognathus longimembris. The sequence continues at coordinate 131,887 of NW_025959878.1, read as the reverse complement.
TGGAAGGAAGGGCAGGGAACTGGTCGACTTCATTTAAATAAACAAATAAAAAATAAGATAAACTCTCAGGAATAGATAAATAATAACAAAATTTGTAAAGTGGAGAAAGCGAGAGCGCGCGAATGCACTCAAGCAAACACAAACAGCACAGCACGATGCGTATTGTTTTAAAAAATTGACAAAATAAATAAAAAATAAATCAAAAATAAAAATAAGTGGAAAAGGCGAGAGTGCGCGAGCACACAGGAGCAAAGACAAGCAGCGCAGCTTGATGCGTAGTAAAAAAAATAATAAATAGACAACTGGTCGACCTCATTAGAAATAAAAACCCAAAAGATTAGATAGACAAACAAACAAACACATAAATGTGGAGAGAAGGGCAGTGCGCGCAGGAGCAAAGGTAAACAGCAGACAGACCTGAATCCTTATCTTTACAAGGAAGATCTCCGAACTTTGTTCAGTTGTGTCGGTGACGGATAATGGAAGGAAGGGCAGGCAACTGGTCGACTTCATGTAAATAAACAAATAAAAAATAAGATAAACTCTCAGGAATAGATAAATAATAACAAAATTTGTAAAGTGGAGAAAGCGAGAGCGCGCGAATGCACTCAAGCAAACACAAACAGCACAGCACGATGCGTATTTTTTTTAAAATTGACAAAATAAATAAAAAATAAATCAAAAATAAAAATAAGTGGAAAAGGCGAGAGTGCGCGAGCACACAGGAGCAAAGACAAGCAGCACAGCTTGATGCGTAGTAAAAAAAATAATAAATAGACAACTGGTCGACCTCATTAGAAATAAAAACCCAAAGATTAGATAGACAAACAAACAAACACATAAATGTGCAGAGAAGGGCAGTGCGCGCAGGAACAAAGGTAAACAGCAGACAGACCTGAATCCGTATCTTTACAAGGTCGACCTCAGTACTTTGTTCAGTTTGTCTCGGTGACGGATAATGGAAGGAAGGGCAGGCAACTGGTCGACTTCATTTAAATAAACAAATAAAAAATAAGATAAACTCTCAGGAATAGATAAATAATAACAAAAAAATTGTAAAGTGGAGAAAGCGAGAGTGCGCGAAAGCACTCAAGCAAACACAAACAGCACAGCACGATGCGTATTTTTTTAATTGACAAAATAAATCAAAAATAAATCAAAAATAAAAATAAGTGGAAAAGGCGAGAGTGCGCGAGCACATAGGCAAAGACAAGCAGCGCAGCTTGATGCGTAGTAAAAAAAATAATAAATAGACAACTGGTCGACCTCATTAGAACAAAAACCCAAAAGATTAGATAGACAAACAAACAAACACATAAATGTGGAGAGAAGGGCAGTGCGCGCAGGACAAAGGTAAACAGCAGACAGACCTGAATCCTTATCTTTACAAGGTCGACCTCAGAACGTTGTTCAGTTTGTCTCGGTGACGGATAATGGAAGGAAGGGCAGGCAACTGGTCGACTTCATTTAAATAAACAAATAAAAAATAAGATAAACTCTCAGGAATAGATAAATAATAACAAAAAAATTGTAAAGTTGAGAAAGCGAGAGCGCGCGAATGCACTCAAGCAAACACAAACAGCACAGCCCGATGCGTATTTTTTTTTCAAATTGACAAAATAAATAAAAAATAAATCAAAAATAAAAATAAGTGGAAAAGGCGAGAGTGCGCGAGCACACTGGAGCAAAGACAAGCACCGCAGCTTGATGCGTAGTAAAAAAATTAATAAATAGACAACTGGTCGACCTCATTAGAAATAAAAACCCAAAAGATTAGATAGACAAACAAACAAACACATAAATGTGGAGAGAAGGGAAGTGCGCGCAGGGGCAAAGGTAAACAGCAGACAGACCTGAATCGTTATCTTTACAAGCTCGACCTCAGAACTTTGTTCAGTTTGTCTCGTTGACGGATAATGGAAGGAAGGGCAGGCAACTGGTCGACTTCATTTAAATAAACAAATAAAAAATAAGATAAACTCTCAGGAATAGATAAATAATAACAAAAAAAATTGTAAAGTGGAGAAAGCGAGAGCGCGCGAATGCACTCAAGCAAACACAAACAGCACAGCACGATGCGTACTTTTTTTAAAAATTGACAAAATAAATCAAAAATAAATCAAAAATAAAAAATAAGTGGAAAAGGCGAGAGTGCGCGAGCACACAGGAGCAAAGACAAGCAGCGCAGCTTGATGCGTAGTAAAAAAAATAATAAATAGACAACTGGTCGACCTCATTAGAAATAAAAACCCAAAAGATTAGATAGACAAACAAACAAACACATAAATGTGGAGAGAAGGGCAGTGCGCGCAGGAGCAAAAGTAAACAGCAGACAGACCTGAATCCTTATCTTTACAAGGTCGACCTCAGAACTTTGTTCAGTTTGTCTCGGTGACGGATAATGGAAGGAAGGGCAGGCAACTGGTTGACTTCATTTAAATAAACAAATAAAAAATAAGATAAACTCTCAGGAATAGATAAATAATAACAAAAAAATTGTAAAGTGAAGAAAGCGAGAGCGCGCGAATGCACTCAAGCAAACACAAACAGCACAGCACGATGCGTATTTTTTTTTTAAATTGACAAAATAAATCAAAAATAAATCAAAAATATAAATAAGTGGAAAAGGCGAGAGTGCGCGAGCACACAGGAGCAAAGACAAGCAGCGCAGCTTGATGCGTAGTAAAAAAAATAATAAATAGACAACTGGTCGACCTCATTAGAAATAAAAACCCAAAAGATTAGATAGACAAACAAACAAACCCATAAATGTGGAGAGAAGGGCAGTGCGCGCAGGAGGAAAGGTAAACAGCAGACAGACCTGAATCCTTATCTTTACAAGGTCGAGGTCAGAACTTTGTTCAGTTCGTCTCGGTGACGGATAATGGAAGGAAGGGCTGGCAACTGGTCGACTTCATTTAAATAAACAAATAAAAAATAAGATAAACTCTCAGGAATAGATAAATAATAACAAAAAATTGTAAAGTGGAGAAAGCGAGAGCGTGCGAATGCACTCAAGCAAACACAAACAGCACAGCACGATGCGTATTTTTTTTTAAATTGACAAATAAATCAAAAATAAATCAAAAATTAAAATAAGTGAAAAAGGCGAGGGTGCGCGAGCACACAGGAGCAAAGATAAGCAGCGCAGCTTGATGCGTAGTAAAAAAAAATAATAAAAGACAACTGTCGACCTCATTAGAAATAAAAACCCAAAAGATTAGATAGACAAACAAACAAACACATAAATGTGGAGAGAAGGTCAGTGCGCGCAGGAGCAAAGGTAAACAGCAGACAGACCTGAATCCTTATCTTTACAAGGTCGACCTCAGAACTTTGTTCAGTTTGTCTCGGTGACGGATAATGGAAGGAAGGGCAGGGAACTGGTCGATTTCATTTAAATAAACAAATAAAAAATAAGATAAACTCTCAGGAATAGATAAATAATAACAAAATTTGTAAAGTGGAGAAAGCGAGAGCGTGCGAATGCACTCAAGCAAACACAAACAGCACAGCACGATGCGTATTTTTTTTAAAATTGACTAAATCAAAAATAAATCAAAAATAAAAATAAGTGGAAAAGGCGAGAGTGCGCGAGCACACAGGAGCAAAGACAAGCAGCGCAGCTTGATGCGTAGTAAAAAAAATAATAAATAGACAACTGGTCGACCTCATTAGAAATAAAAACCCAAAAGATTAGATAGACAAACAAACAAACACATAAATGTGGAGAGAAGGGCAGTGCGCGCAGGAGCAAAGGTAAACAGCAGACAGACCTGAATCCTTATCTTTACAAGGTCGACCCTCAGAACTTTGTTCAGTTTGTCTCGGTGACGGATAATGGAAGGGAGGGCAGGCAACTGGTCGACTTCATTTAAATAAACAAATAAAAAATAAGATAAACTCTCAGGAATAGATAAATAATAACAAAAAAATTGTAAAGTGGAGAAAGCGAGAGCGCGCGAATGCACTCAAGCAAACACAAACAGCACAGCACGATGCGTATTTTTTTTTTAAAATTGACAAAATAAATCAAAAATAAAAATAAGTGGAAAAGGCGAGAGTGCGCGAGCACACAGGAGCAAAGACAAGCAGCGCAGCTTGATGCGTAGTAAAAAAAATAATAAATAGACAACTGGTCGACCTCATTAGAAATAAAAACCCAAAAGATTAGATAGACAAACAAACAAACACATAAATGTGGAGAGAAGGGCAGTGCCCGCAGGAGGAAAGGTAAACAGCAGACAGACCTGAATCCTTATCTTTACAAGGTCGAGGTCAGAACTTTGTTCAGTTCGTCTCGGTGACGGATAATGGAAGGAAGGGCTGGCAACTGGTCGACTTCATTTAAATAAACAAATAAAAAATAAGCTAAACTCTCAGGAATAGATAAATAATAACAAAAAAATTGTAAAGTGGAGAAAGCGAGAGCGCGCGAATGCACTCAAGCAAACACAAACAGCACAGCACGATGCGTATTTTTTTTAAATTGACAAAATAAATCAAAAATAAATCAAAAATTAAAATAAGTGAAAAAGGCGAGGGTGCGCGAGCACACAGGAGCAAAGATAAGCAGCGCAGCTTGATGCGTAGTAAAAAAAAATAATAAATAGACAACTGGTCGACCTCATTAGAAATAAAAACCCAAAAGATTAGATAGACAAACAAACAAACACATAAATGTGGAGAGAAGGTCAGTGCGCGCAGGAGCAAAGGTAAACAGCAGACAGACCTGAATCCTTATCTTTACAAGGTCGACCTCAGAACTTTGTTCAGTTTGTCTCGGTGACGGATAATGGAAGGAAGGGCAGGGAACTGGTCGACTTCATTTAAATAAACAAATAAAAAATAAGATAAACTCTCAGGAATAGATAAATAATAACATAATTTGTAAAGTGGATAAAGCGAGAGCGCGCGAATGCACTCAAGCAAACACAAACAGCTCAGCACGATGCGTATTTTTTTTTTAAATTGACTAAATCAAAAATAAATCAAAAATAAAAATAAGTGGAAAAGGCGAGAGTGCGCGAGCACACAGGAGCAAAGACAAGCAGCGCAGCTTGATGCGTAGTAAAAAAAATAATAAATAGACAACTGGTCGACCTCATTAGAAATAAAAACCCAAAAGATTAGATAGACAAACAAACAAAACACATAAATGTGGAGAGAAGGGCAGTGCGCGCAGGAGCAAAGGTAAACAGCAGACAGACCTGAATCCTTATCTTTACAAGGTCGACCTCAGAACTTTGTTCAGTTTGTCTCGGTGACGGATAATGGAAGGAAGGGCAGGCAACTGGTCGACTTCATTTAAATAAACAAATAAAAAATAAGATAAACTCTCAGGAATAGATAAATAATAACAAAAAAATTGTAAAGTGGAGAAAGCGAGAGCGCGCGAATGCACTCAAGCAAACACAAACAGCACAGCACGATGCGTATTTTTTTTTTAAATTGACAAAATAAATCAAAAATAAAAATAAATGGAAAAGGCGAGAGTGCGCGAGCACACAGGAGCAAAGACCAGCAGCGCAGCTTGATACGTAGTAAAAAAAATAATAAATAGACAACTGGTCGACCTCATTAGAAATAAAAACCCAAAAGATTAGATAGACAAACAAACAAACACATAAATGTGGAGAGAAGGGCAGTGCCCGCAGGAGCAAAGGTAAACAGCAGTCAGACCTGAATCCTTATCTTTACAAGGTCGAACTCCGAACTTTGTTCAGTTTGTCTCGGTGACGGATAATGGAAGGAAGGGCAGGCAACTGGTCGACTTCATGTAAATAAACAAATAAAAAATAAGATAAACTCTCAGGAATAGATAAATAATAACAAAAAATTGTAAAGTGGAGAATGCGAGAGCGCGCGAATGCACTCAAGCAAACACAAACAGCACAGCACGATGCGTATTTTTTAAAAAATTGACAAAATAAATGAAAAATAAAAATAAGTGGAAAAGGCGAGAGTGCGCGAGCACACAGGAGCAAAGACAAGCAGCGCAGCTTGATGCGTAGTAAAAAAAGTAATAAATAGACAACTGGTCGACCTCATTAGAAATAAAAACCCAAAAGATTAGATAGTCAAACAAACAAACACATAAATGTGGAGAGAAGGGCAGTGCGCACAGGAGCAAAGGTAAACAGCAGACAGACCTGAATCCTTATCTTTACAAGGTCGACCTCAGAACTTTGTTCAGTTTGTCTCGGTGACGGATAATGATAGGAAGGCCAGGCAACTGGTCGACTTCATTTAAATAAAAAAAGAAAAAATAAGATAAACTCTCAGGAATAGATAAATAATAACAAAAAAATTGTAAAGTGGAGAAAGCGAGAGCGCGCGAATGCACTCAAGCAAACACAAACAGCACAGCACGATGCGTATTGTTTTAAAAAATTGACAAAATAAATAAAAAATGAATCAAAAATAAAAATAAGTGGAAAAGGCGAGAGTGCGCGAGCACACAGGAGCAAAGACAAGCAGCGCAGCTTGATGCGTAGTAAAAAAAATAATAAATAGACAACTGGTCGACCTCATTAGAAATAAAAACCCAAAAGATTAGATAGTCAAACAAACAAACACATAAATGTGGAGAGAAGGGCAGTGCGCGCAGGACCAAAGGTAAACAGCAGACAGACCTGAATCCTTATTTTAAAAGGTCGACTTCAGAACTTTGTTCAGTTTGTATCGGTGACGGATAATGGAAGGAAGGGCAGGCAACTGGTCGACTTCATTTAAATATACAAATAAAAAATAAGATAAACTCTCAGGAATAGATAAATAATAACAAAAAAATTGTAAAGTGGAGAAAGCGAGAGCGCGCGAATGCACTCAAGCAAACACAAACAGCACAGCACGATGCGTATTTTTTTTTACATTGACAAAATAAATCAAAAATAAATCAAAAATAAAAATAAGTGGAAAAGGCGAGAGTGCGCGAGCACACAGGAGCAAAGACAAGCAGCGCAGCTTGATGCGTAGTAAAAAAAATAATAAACAGACAACTGGTCGACCTCATTAGAAATAAAAACCCAAAAGATTAGATAGACAAACAAACAAACACATAAATGTGGAGAGAAGGGCAGTGCGGGCAGGAGCAAAGGTAAACAGCAGACAGACCTGAATCCTTATCTTTACAAGGTCGACCTCAGAACTTTGTTCAGTTTGTCTCGGTGACGGATAATGGAAGGAAGGGCAGGCAACTGTTCGACTTCATTAAAAAAAACAAATAAAAAATAAGATAAACTCTCAGGAATAGATAAATAATAACAAAAAAATTGTAAAGTGGAGAAAGCGAGAGCGCGCGAATGCACTCAAGCAAACACAAACAGCACAGCACGATGCGTATTTTTTTTTAAAATTGACAAAATAAATCAAAAATAAGTGGAAAAGGCGAGAGTGCGCGGGCACACAGGAGCAAAGACAAGCAGCGCAGCTTGATGCGTAGTAAAAAAAATAATAAATAGACAACTGGTCGACCTCATTAGAAATAAAAACCCAAAAGATTAGATAGACAAACAAACAAACACATAAATGTGGAGAGAAGGGCAGTGCGCACAGGGGCAAAAGTAAACAGCAGACAGACCAGAATCCTTATCTTTACAAGGTCGACCTCAGAACTTTGTTCAGTTTGTCTCGGTGACGGATAATGGAAGGAAGGGCAGGCAACTGGTCGACTTCATTTAAATAAACAAATAAAATATAAGATAAACTCTCAGGAATAGATAAATAATAACAAAAAATTGTAAAGTGGAGAAAGCGAGAGCGCGCGAATGCACTCAAGCAAACATAAACAGCACAGCACGATGCGTATTTTTTTTTTAAAATTGACAAAATAAATCAAAAATAAAAATAAGTGGAAAAGGCGAGAGTGCGCGAGCACACAGGAGCAAAGACAAGCAGCGCAGCTTGATGCGTAGTAAAAAAAATAATAAATAGACAACTGGTCGACCTCATTAGAAATAAAAACCCAAAAGATTAGATAGACAAACAAACAAACACATAAATGTGGAGAGAAGGGCAGTGTGCGCAGGAGGAAAGGTAAACAGCAGACAGACCTGAATCCTTATCTTTACAAGGTCGAGGTCAGAACTTTGTTCAGTTCGTCTCGGTGACGGATAATGGAAGGAAGGGCTGGCAACTGGTCGACTTCATTTAAATAAACAAATAAAAAATAAGCTAAACTCTCAGGAATAGATAAATAATAACAAAAAAATTGTAAAGTGGAGAAAGCGAGAGCGCGCGAATGCACTCAAGCAAACACAAACAGCACAGCACGATGCGTATTTTTTTTAAATTGACAAAATAAATCAAAAATAAATCAAAAATTAAAATAAGTGAAAAAGGCGAGGGTGCGCGAGCACACAGGAGCAAAAATAAGCAGCGCAGCTTGATGCGTAGTAAAAAAAAATAATAAATAGACAACTGGTCGACCTCATTAGAAATAAAAACCCAAAAGATTAGATAGACAAACAAACAAACACATAAATGTGGAGAGAATGTCAGTGCGCGCAGGAGCAAAGGTAAACAGCAGACAGACCTGAATCCTTACCTTTACAAGGTCGACCTCAGAACTTTGTTCAGTTTGTCTCGGTGACGGATAATGGAAGGAAGGGCAGGGAACTGGTCGACTTCATTAAATAAACAAATAAAAATAAGATAAACTCTCAGGAATAGATAAATAATAACAAAATTTGTAAAGTGGAGAAAGCGAGAGCGCGCGAATGCACTCAAGCAAACACAAACAGCACAGCACGATGCGTATTGTTTTAAAAAATTGACAAAATAAATAAAAAAATAAATCAAAAATAAAAATAAGTGGAAAAGGCGATAGTGCGCGAGCACACAGGAGCAAAGACAAGCAGCGCAGCTTGATGCGTAGTAAAAAAAATAATAAATAGACAACTGGTCGACCTCATTAGAAATAAAAACCCAAAAGATTAGATAGACAAACAAACAAACACATAAATGTGGAGAGAAGGGCAGTGCGCGCAGGAGCAAAGGTAAACAGCAGACAGACCTGAATCCTTATCTTTACAAGGAAGATCTCCGAACTTTGTTCAGTTGTGTCGGTGACGGATAATGGAAGGAAGGGCAGGCAACTGGTCGACTTCATGTAAATAAACAAATAAAAAATAAGATAAACTCTCAGGAATAGATAAATAATAACAAAATTTGTAAAGTGGAGAAAGCGAGAGCGCGCGAATGCACTCAAGCAAACACAAACAGCACAGCACGATGCGTATTTTTTTAAAATTGACAAAATAAATAAAAAATAAATCAAAAATAAAAGTAAGTGGAAAAGGCGAGAGTGCGCGAGCACACAGGAGCAAAGACAAGCAGCACAGCTTGATGCGTAGTAAAAAAAATAATAAATAGACAACTGGTCGACCTCATTAGAAATAAAAACCCAAAGATTAGATAGACAAACAAACAAACACATTAATGTGCAGAGAAGGGCAGTGCGCGCAGGAACAAAGGTAAACAGCAGACAGACCTGAATCCGTATCTTTACAAGGTCGACCTCAGTACTTTGTTCAGTTTGTCTCGGTGACGGATAATGGAAGGAAGGGCAGGCAACTGGTCGACTTCATTTAAATAAACAAATAAAAAATAAGATAAACTCTCAGGAATAGATAAATAATAACAAAAAAATTGTAAAGTGGAGAAAGCGAGAGTGCACGAAAGCACTCAAGCAAACACAAACAGCACAGCACGATGCGTATTTTTTAATTGACAAAATAAATCAAAAATAAATCAAAAATAAAAATAAGTGGAAAAGGCGAGAGTGCGCGAGCACATAGGCAAAGACAAGCAGCGCAGCTTGATGCGTAGTAAAAAAAATAATAAATAGACAACTGGTCGACCTCATTAGAACAAAAACCCAAAAGATTAGATAGACAAACAAACAAACACATAAATGTGGAGAGAAGGGCAGTGCGCGCAGGACAAAGGTAAACAGCAGACAGACCTGAAACCTTATCTTTACAAGGTCGACCTCAGAACGTTGTTCAGTTTGTCTCGGTGACGGATAATGGAAGGAAGGGCAGGCAACTGGTCGACTTCATTTAAATAAACAAATAAAAAATAAGATAAACTCTCAGGAATAGATAAATAATAACAAAAAAATTGTAAAGTTGAGAAAGCGAGAGCGCGCGAATGCACTCAAGCAAACACAAACAGCACAGCCCGATGCGTATTTTTTTTCAAATTGACAAAATAAATCAAAAATAAATCAAAAATAAAAATAAGTGGAAAAGGCGAGAGTGCGCGAGCACACTGGAGCAAAGACAAGCACCGCAGCTTGATGCGTAGTAAAAAAATTAATAAATAGACAACTGGTCGACCTCATTAGAAATAAAAACCCAAAAGATTAGATAGACAAACAAACAAACACATAAATGTGGAGAGAAGGGAAGTGCGCGCAGGGGCAAAGGTAAACAGCAGACAGACCTGAATCGTTATCTTTACAAGCTCGACCTCAGAACTTTGTTCAGTTTGTCTCGTTGACGGATAATGGAAGGAAGGGCAGGCAACTGGTCGACTTCATTTAAATAAACAAATAAAAAATAAGATAAACTCTCAGGAATAGATAAATAATAACAAAAAAATTGTAAAGTGGAGAAAGCGAGAGCGCGCGAATGCACTCAAGCAAACACAAACAGCACAGCACGATGCGTATTTTTTTTTACATTGACAAAATAAATCAAAAATAAAAATAAGTGGAAAAGGCGAGAGTGCGCGAGCACACAGGAGCAAAGACAAGCAGCGCAGCTTGATGCGTAGTAAAAAAAATAATAAACAGACAACTGGTCGACCTCATTAGAAATAAAAACCCAAAAGATTAGATAGACAAACAAACAAACACATAAATGTGGAGAGAAGGGCAGTGCGCGCAGGAGCAAAGGTAAACAGCAGACAGACCTGAATCCTTATCTTTACAAGGTCGACCTCAGAACTTTGTTCAGTTTGTCTCGGTGACGCATAATGGAAGGAAGGGCAGGCAACTGTTCGACTTCATTAAAAAAAAACAAATAAAAAATAAGATAAACTCTCAGGAATAGATAAATAATAACAAAAAAATTGTAAAGTGGAGAAAGCGAGAGCGCGCGAATGCACTCAAGCAAACACAAACAGCACAGCACGATGCGTATTTTTTTTTAAAATTGACAAAATAAATCAAAAATAAGTGGAAAAGGCGAGAGTGCGCGAGCACACAGGAGCAAAGACAAGCAGCGCAGCTTGATGCGTAGTAAAAAAAATAATAAATAGACAACTGGTCGACCTCATTAGAAATAAAAACCCAAAAGATTAGATAGACAAACAAACAAACACATAAATGTGGAGAGAAGGGCAGTGCGCGCAGGAGCAAAGGTAAACAGCAGACAGACCTGAATCCTTATCTTTACAAGGTCGACCTCAGTACTTTGTTCAGTTTGTCTCGGTGACGGATAATGGAAGGAAGGGCAGGCAACTGGTCGACTTCATTTAAATAAACAAATAAAATATAAGATAAACTCTCAGGAATAGATAAATAATAACAAAAAAATTGTAAAGTGGAGAAAGCGAGAGCGCGCGAATGCACTCAAGCAAACACAAACAGCCCAGCACGATGCGTATTTTTTTTTTAAAATTGACAAAATAAATCAAAAATAAAAATAAGTGGAAAAGGCGAGAGTGCGCGAGCACACAGGAGCAAAGACAAGCAGCGCAGCTTGATGCGTAGTAAAAAAAATAATAAATAGACAACTGGTCGACCTCATTAGAAATAAAAACCCAAAAGATTAGATAGACAAACAAACAAACACATAAATGTGGAGAGAAGGTCAGTGCGCGCAGGAGCAAAGGTAAACAGCAGACAGACCTGAATCCTTATCTTTACAATGTCGACCTCAGAACTTTGTTCAGTTTGTCTCGGTGACGGATAATGGAAGGAAGGGCAGGGAACTGGTCGACTTCATTTAAATAAACAAATAAAAAATAAGATAAACTCTCAGGAATAGATAAATAATAACAAAATTTGTAAAGTGGAGAAAGCGAGAGCGCGCGAATGCACTCAAGCAAACACAAACAGCACAGCACGATGCGTATTGTTTTAAAAATTGACAAAATAAATAAAAAATAAATCAAAAATAAAAATAAGTGGAAAAGGCGAGAGTGCGCGAGCACACAGGAGCAAAGACAAGCAGCGCAGCTTGATGCGTAGTAAAAAAAATAATAAATAGACAACTGGTCGACCTCATTAGAAATAAAATCCCAAAAGATTAGATAGACAAACAAACAAACACATAAATGTGGAGAGAAGGGCAGTGCGCGCAGGAGCAAAGGTAAACAGCAGACAGACCTGAATCCTTATCTTTACAAGGAAGATCTCCGAACTTTGTTCAGTTGTGTCGGTGACGGATAATGGAAGGAAGGGCAGGCAACTGGTCGACTTCATGTAAATAAACAAATAAAATATAAGATAAACTCTCAGGAATAGATAAATAATAACAAAAAAATTGTAAAGTGGAGAAAGCGAGAGCGCGCGAATGCACTCAAGCAAACATAAACAGCACAGCACGATGCGTATTTTTTTTTAAAATTGACAAAATAAATCAAAAATAAAAATAAGTGGAAAAGGCGAGAGTGCGCGAGCACACAGGAGCAAAGACAAGCAGCGCAGCTTGATGCGTAGTAAAAAAAATAATAAATAGACAACTGGTCGACCTCATTAGAAATAAAAACCCAAAAGATTAGATAGACAAACAAACAAACACATAAATGTGGAGAGAAGGGCAGTGTGCGCAGGAGGAAAGGTAAACAGCAGACAGACCTGAATCCTTATCTTTACAAGGTCGAGGTCAGAACTTTGTTCAGTTCGTCTCGGTGACGGATAATGGAAGGAAGGGCTGGCAACTGGTCGACTTCATTTAAATAAACAAATAAAAAATAAGCTAAACTCTCAGGAATAGATAAATAATAACAAAAAAATTGTAAAGTGGAGAAAGCGAGAGCGCGCGAATGCACTCAAGCAAACACAAACAGCACAGCACGATGCGTATTTTTTTTTAAATTGACAAAATAAATCAAAAATAAATCAAAATTAAAATAAGTGAAAAAGGCGAGGGTGCGCGAGCACACAGGAGCAAAGATAAGCAGCGCAGCTTGATGCGTAGTAAAAAAAAATAATAAATAGACAACTGGTCGACCTCATTAGAAATAAAAACCCAAAAGATTAGATAGACAAACAAACAAACACATAAATGTGGAGAGAAGGTCAGTGCGCGCAGGAGCAAAGGTAAACAGCAGACAGACCTGAATCCTTACCTTTACAAGGTCGACCTCAGAACTTTGTTCAGTTTGTCTCGGTGACGGATAATGGAAGGAAGGGCAGGGAACTGGTCGACTTCATTTAAATAAACAAATAAAAAATAAGATAAACTCTCAGGAATAGATAAATAATAACAAAATTTGTAAAGTGGAGAAAGCGAGAGCGCGCGAATGCACTCAAGCAAACACAAACAGCACAGCACGATGCGTATTGTTTTAAAAAATTGACAAAATAAATAAAAAATAAATCAAAAATAAAAATAAGTGGAAAAGGCGAGAGTGCGCGAGCACACAGGAGCAAAGACAAGCAGCGCAGCTTGATGCGTAGTAAAAAAAATAATAAATAGACAACTGGTCGACC